>NC_044979.1:84712451-84960731 GCF_008728515.1 Papio anubis | reverse complement strand
TATATGGCGATATGTGGTGGGATGGGAGGATGGGATGTGTTTGTACTGGGCTCAGGAAGTTTGAGAGCTATATGGCGATATGTGGTGGGATGGGAGGATGGGATGTGTTTGTACTGGGCTTGTTTGTTTTGAGCCCGGGGCTGAGGAATGTGCCCGGCTCCTTTCAAGGATTGTACGGGTAAAGCCATGTTTCATCTCCAATTACAAGTTTTCAAAGAGATGCTTTAGTATCTCTATCCCACTTGTTTAAAATTTCCATTGAAAGCTTGGTCTGGTCTGCAGCTGATCTGGGCACAACAGTTTTGGCACCAATCAAGTGGAAAGTGTGTCCAACTTTAATTTTTTTAGGCAGAATTGTGTAAGCTGAAACAATTGAGGTGTCTATGGTGTTGGCTACTGCCTCTGCTGTTAATTATTGATCTTTTTTAACTAGAGAATGCAAAAGATAAATTTTCTATGAAAAATTGACTAGTAGTCCTCTGCTGTGGGCCTTGTTGTCAAAATTGTCTTGCTCCTTCTTAAAGCAAGTTATCTATTTGTAAACTGCTATTTTATTCTGGGCATTGTACCCATCAACTTTTTGTAAAGCATCAGTGATTTCACCATTCTTCCACCCAAGCTTTACCATAAATTTGGAGTTTGTTCTGACTTCCATTTTGGCAGAATTAATTTTGAGAGCAAAATTAATTCCTATTAGAGATAAGGGCTATTTTCAAACTGATGTCTTAACCTCCTTAGTGCCTCAAATTAGATCCTGTTAAGACATGCCATAATGTTAGTACAAGTTTATTTTGGTACAAACATTTTTGAAATTCATGCCTAGTTTTTTCATAATATGCTATTAAATAAACTTTTAAAAGACTCCTTGTACAGATTAAGTAATGATTTAATAGATTTTCTATTTCATGTCTAGAAATGCCATGATCAGTAAGCCTAGTCCATAGGTCAGCATAAGTCAGACTATTATGATTGTTGCTTTAACTCTGCTGTCCATTACAGTAGCCAGGTAACCAGCTCTACCTTGTAGGTGGTGGCTGAGTGGATCCCACTCCAGGATCCAATTACTCCAATTGCCTTTAGGCTTCTCAATTCAGTGACTACAGTTCCCACTCGGAGGTCTGGCCTACAGACAATGATCACAGAGATATTTGAGGATGACAGGGCTCCACTCACAAATTTATTACTCGCATTATTGGTGAAAGGTATGCCTTCTGGACTCTCCCACTATGAATAAGTAGGCCTTAAATGACAGATCTACCCTAACATTACAATATATCTCTAAGCCTTTGCATTTCTTCTACATTTCAATAAGGCATGTCAAGGATTTTCAACTTTCTCATGCCGGGCTACCATTTGGTCCATATCTCAGCAGTTAACCAACCAACCTGTTAGAACCAAACTCCACAAGCTGCAACATTTAATACAGAACTTTTACTTAATGAGTTCATGCCAAATTCGGCCTGATCCAACATTAACTTCCTTCCACCATTATCCCACATCCATAGTTATCAATTCCTGTACATGTTCTCCAGATTTCTTTCTGTGTAAATTAAAAACTCAAGTAGTTTGTTTGAGTTTAACATACTTCCTCATGGATCACACATTGTATCTCACCTTTAGGAGACTGATGAGATTGGAGTCTAATTATAGGTCTAGAAGCAAAGAGCGGGGGTGAGGGTTGTTTCTGCAGAGAATCAGCATTGTATGGCAGCTGCATTGTATGGCAATTGCCTTGGGGAAGGTCGGTGTAAGGTCAGTCTTTTATAACTATAGAGGCCGAGAGACCAGTACCACTGTGGGTGGGAATACTGCTGTCACTGTGGGTAGAAGAGGCCAATTCTGCTGGGAGTTGGGGAGATCTCTTTTGCTGGTAATGAAGACTCACCAGAATTTAGGGGCTCAATGTCCACAGCTTCATCAGGATCTCTCCCACATGTTCCCTTTCCAACTTAGAGGATCCCATTCTTTTTTGATTAAATGCCTTCATTTAATTAAATGCCTTCAATGTAGACCTCCTGCCAGACTGAAGCTCAACTTGCTTTGTAATTCAGCCAGTTTCAAGATAATGTAGATTTTAATTGTTGACAATTTCAGTCCTGCAACTCTAGGAGATAAGGCTATTCTTCAGGGCATACATGGAAGCTCTTAAGTCATTTATGCAGCACTTGAGCTGGGAATTCAAATCCTTAACTTATCCTTTTCTCTTACCACTTGATCAGCAACATCAGGAACTACCAATCCGTGTCATTTTATTAGTTAGTTTTCTGAAAATCTTCAAAAGTATTTTATACAGAGGTATTTAGCTCTTTGCTTCTTGTAAGTAGTTGATTAGGAGTATCCAATGCAGATATTTTCTATATCTCTATTAAAATTTTAGGTCATAGTCTCTCAGTGCTCCCTTTACTCCTGAGAATAAAGTTATTAGTGTCTTGAAATATTATCAAACACAGAATTGATTCTAGAGACTCCAGAACCAATTTTGAAAACTCATCTTTAAAATTAGGTTTCTCTAGAACCAATCGTGTTTCCAAAATCTGTGTTAATCAGGGCTCTTCAGAGGAACAGAACAGATTTATTATGAAGAATTGATTTGCAAGATTATAGAGGCTGAGAAGTCTCACAATGTGCTTTCTGCAAGCTGTTGACCCAGGAAAGCTGATGGAATAATTTAGTCCAAGTCTGAATGTCTAAGAACTAGTGAAGTAGTTGCTGAATTCCTATCTGAAGGCTGGAGAAAATAAGATGAGCTCAGTCAGGCAGGTAGGAAGCAAAAAGAAGCAAGTTCTTTCTTCCTGCACCTTCTGTCTTACTCAGGCCCTCAGTGGACTGGGTAATGTTCACTCACAGTGGGGTGGCAATCTACTTTATTGAGTCCACAGATTTAGATGCTAATTTATGCCAAAACTCACCCACAGAGACACCCCAAAATAATGCTTAATCTGGGTATTCTATGGCCAGCCAAGTTGACATACAAAACTAACCATCACAGATGTAATAGGATAATTCCTCATAGAGATAGTTAATTTCGTCACAATTTTTCTGTCAGCTTATGCATATACTCTTCACAAACACAGAGAGTCTGTATATCCTTCTCCTCCTGGCAAGCAGTATTAATTATCATCATAAAAACTGTTGTGTATTAATTACAGAAAATATTTGAATTATACTTTAGGAAGTATGTAGTCATCCCTGATTTCTAGCGGCTGAAGATCCTGAGGCTCAGGAACCTAGGCATAGAATACAAAGCAGACAGAAGGCAAAGCATCTTCAATCCTTTCAGGAAATAGAAAGGAGCAATATGGTATTTAGAATGTCCTAACTGAGATGTGTAGGGGAAAAGACAGGAATGTTTTCTTGGGGTAGCTGTGGTAGGAATGCATGTCCCAATCAGGCAGCATTGGGGGAGAGCAATTCAACCACTGTCTTTTCTGAATCTAAACAATTTTACATGACATTTCTATCATATAGAACGCATTTCTAATATTCTTCTACGAGAATAATGTCAGTATTTTTCTTAAGTGTCAGTATAATATTTATGTAGAATTGTTATTAAACCCTTTAAGCATTCTAAGAAGTCTGTGGCTCCCATGTTTACCTTCTTTCCTCTAAAATGTGTATTACATACACATATGTTTGGTAGGGGAAGTCTTTTTGCAAAAATCTCATTTGGTGTTTTTGCCTCACATGACTTTTTGTGTCTGTGTATATCTTCACATACCTGTGTTTTTCTTCTCTATTTGATTCAAATATTAGTCCTTGTAACAAAAGAGCATTTTTCTTTATAGAGTTAATTTATATGTTCATTAATTGATAAATTCAAGGAATTTAAAGTAGCAGTAATTTCCTATGGAATTTATTTTTATGTGACTTGTATTATGAGATACGTTTCTTCAAGTGGATTGAAATGGAGGTATTTGAATAGGACGAAATGTCAGGGGATAATAATCATACTGTAGATATGGTGTCTTTTCCTAAAAGGTTACGTAAAAAGATGAAGTGTAACTATATTAAGCAAGCAAAACATATTTTAACTTACATTTGCAAAGTAATCTTCAAACTTTGCTCAACAGATATTTTTTTGTTTGGTTTAGTGTTCCTCTTCACTTGACTCTCTGCCAGCCTATTTTTACTGTAGGTATGAAGATATTTCAGGGAACCAGGGTTGTCATTTACAGAAAGATTAGAAAAAAAAGGATTCATTTTGGCCAAAACGGATGAGTTCTTTTTCTTAGTTGTGCCTATCACTGTCCACCTACTTGAGTTGAGACTTTCCTAGTCCCGGGCCTTCCCTGAGTGGCTTCTAAGAGATATTATCTATTCCCATTCTACTTCTATTACCTGAATTTAGGAATAAAGGATAAGAGTGCTGGTGATGATAATGGATATTTTAAAACACCAAGAAAGCACTTAATGTATACCAAATACCTTATATTAATTATTATATTTAACTTTCATTACATTCTTTTGGATTCAATAGCATAATTACTGCAAATAATACAGTTGAAGTTTACAGAGATGCTAAGTAACCTGTAGATGTCATGTAGCTAGAAAACACAAAAGGTAGATTTCAAATTCAGGGTTGTTTGATCTAGTGTCCAATCTTGTTCCAACAGATCTCAACGATGCCTCCTTACCATTCATTTGAATGAAACAAAAAATTAGTTATGGCAAGTCTCATTTCCATAGCAACAAGAGGGTTTCCCCATTCATCCCTGTCCTCATCTCTGGTTCTCTATTGGTAACTCTTTTTATTAGTTTCTTATTTACCATCCCAATATTTTGTCTTGAAAATATAAGCAAAATCTAAATATATATTATTATATTTCCCCATTCTTAAACACAGCTTTTCTAACCAGATATTCTCTTTCACTTTGCTTTTTTAGTTAAACCCTGGAACTATTCTTACGGCAGTCTACAAAATCCATTCTCATTTTTTTTCTTTATAGCTACATTGTATTCATTATTACTTAATGGAATTTTCTCTCTAATAGTCCTTGGCTTCATATCCACAAAGCTATGTATTTTTTTTATTAATTGGGCAGTATCCTTCTTTGACTTATGGCAGTTATCAAATTAATTTTGCAGAGGAGGTAAATGAAAATAAAAGAGGTTATCTTCTTTGTAAAATGGGGGAAATAACATATATCTTAGAGTATCATATTAAATGAATTCATTTGTTCATTCTAAAATCATTTAAAATAGATATCTCAAAGACTCAGCAAGGTTATTGAAAAAAGGTATAATTATTGAGAAGCAAATAATTTAATTGATAAATTAGAAGATAGAAATACCTAAAGGTAGGCATGGAATACCAACCATACCTACCTTAATCACACCTTGGTCTTTATCACAACTTAGTCTTAAAGAAACCTGTATTTGAAGTCTTCTCTGCTACTTACTGTATCCACAAACATAGATAAGTTGTCTAGCCTCTTTCATTTTTCATTTATCGCCTCTATAAAATGGGGAAAATAACATGTATCTTAGAGGAGCATTATAAAGATGAATGAGATGATTAATATAATTCTAAACAGTATGTGATATATAGTAGGTACAATAATTACAATTTTACATCTTCCTCGTATAATTTTATCAATGAATTGTTTAAAGCAAAAATGTATTTCTTGGAATATATCAATGTGGCTTCCTTTTCAGCTATTATGTAGTCTCTGTTCTTCTGTTGGATCTTTTTCTCTGCAAGGCTCCCGATGATTTTACAAGAGACAACATAAGTGATCAAGGCCACTCACTGTTTTTAATCAGAGCTCCAGAACTGCACATAGCTGAAAAGGCCTATGTGGCAAGGCTGAATGCTAATTGGATTTGGGGATTAGGGTGGCATGAATAAACAGCAGGATTTCCTCATTGTTATATTTGGTGACTATTAGAGCATTTTGCTCTGGGAAGGCAAAACAAATGATAGGTCTGAAACAAGGTGAGTGACTGTAAAACTATCAATCAGAATTCTGTCAAGGCTCCCTGACTTTTGTAAGGAAATCTATTTCTAGAATAGTAATAACAATCCCTTGGCTCAAGCCTGTAATCCCAGCACTTTGGGAGGCCGAGACGGGTGGATCACGAGGTCAGGAGATCGAGACCATCCTGGCTAACACGGTGAAACCCCGTCTCCACTAAAAAAAAAATACAAAAAACTAGCCGGGCGAAGTGGCGGGCGCCTGTAGTCCCAGCTACTCGGGAGGCTGAGGCGGGAGAATGGCGTGAACCTGGGAGGCGGAGCTTGCAGTGAGCTGAGATCCGGCCACGGCACTCCAGCCTGGGCGACAGAGCAAGACTCCGTCTCAAAAAAAAAAGAAAAAAAAAACAATCCCACCCCCCTACCTGGCTATTTTAAGGAACACACTACTGAAAACTTTGTCAGAATATTCTTTAGACAATTCCAACTGGCTAGATGCCCTTTGATCTGTATTTCATCTTACTATCTGTTTTTGCCACAAAAATAGATCACTTTGAAACATTTGACAAAAGAATAGCCAATAAGAAGAATGACGTGCCCATATTTAATTTCCAATAGAAAGTATTAGATGCTTTATATTAAAGCTGAAAGTAACCTCTGTGGACTATTCAGAAAACTAAAGACCTAATTTATAAGATATGCCAAATAGATTTGTTTTAAAATTTATTTAAACTATACGTATACATATCAGCAAAATAAAACTGATTATTCTCCCTTTATCATGCTTCTGTTATTTCTCTTCAAGGACTGGTTTGTGCCTTCGTAGGCCTCTCTGTGTTAATATCTCACCCCATTGCTCCTGTAGCCTTCCCTGTAAAAGCCATCTTTTAAAAAACATGGTTGGATTTGTTGACTTACATGGAACACCCACTCTACTTCAGGTGTAAAGTTTTATAAACCATATACTGGCATAGAATAGCATACTAGTACAAAGATTATAAGTGAATGATATACAGAAAACTTACAGATAATCCTGTTCAATTGCAGTCTTACTGCTTCTATTTCCTTCCCCACAATTATGAATAATGCTGCTTTGAACATTTGAATACAAGTCTTTGTATCCATAAATATTTTCATTTCCCTTGGCAAGTGCATAAAGGTATGTAGAGTAAATATTTAAGACAATTATATTATTAACAAAGGCTGGTAAAGAGATGTAAGGGAAGGTATAGAACTGAATAGATAGCTAATAAATAAATCCACACATTTACAGCCAACTGATTTTTGACAAAAGCACAAGAACACACAATAAGAAAATGAGTCTTTTCAATACATGGTGCTGAGAAAATTAGATATCCATATGCAAAAGAATGAAATTAGATATTTTTCTTACATCACATACAAAACTCAATTCCAAGTGGTTTAAAGACTTAAATGTATTACTTGAAACTGTAAAACTACTAGAGGGAAACATAGGGGAAAAGCTCCATTACATTAATCCAGGCAATGACTTTGTGGATATGACCCTGAAAACACAAGCAACAAAAGCAAAAATAGGAAAAGGAAATTACATGAAATCAAAAGGACTCTCCCCAGTGAAGAAGATAGGAATCAACAACATGATGAGACAATCTATAGAATGGGAGAAAATATTTATAAACTATGCATCCAATAATGGGTTAATAGCTACAATATAGAGAATGACAACTAAATAGGAAGAAAACAACCTGACTGAAAAATGGGCAAAGGACCTGAATAGACACTTCTTAAAAAGAGACATGCCAATGGCCAAGAGGTATATGAAAAGAAAATGCTCAACATCGCTAGTTACTAGGCAAATGTGTGTTAAAACCACAATGAGATATATTTTCACACCTGTTAGACAAAAGGTAACAAGTTTTGGTGAGAATGTGGAGAAAAGGGAGTATTTGTAAACTGTTGGTGGGGATATAAATTATAATAGTATAGTCATTACAGAAAACTATATGGAGGTTTTTCAAAAAATTAAAAATAGAAATACCATATGATCCAGCAAACCCACTATTCGGTATATATAGAAAGGAAATGAAATCAATATGTCTAAAAGCTATCTGTATTTCCATGTTTATTGCAGCTTTATTCACAATAACCAAGATACAGAATCAACCTAAGTGTCCAACAAACGATGAATGTCAAAGAAAATATAGTATACATACAGAATGGGATACTGTTCAGCCATAAAAAGAAGGAAATTTTGTCGTTTGCAACAACATAGATAAACCTGGAGAACATTAGGTTAAGTGATATAAGCCAGGCACAGAAAATCAAGTACCACATTATCTGACTCATAGGTGGACTCTAAGAACATGAATGTCATAGAAGTAGAGAGTAGAATGATGGTTACCAGGGCTGGGGTGGTTGGAGTTAATGGTGGCAGAGATATTGGTCAAATGATACAAAATGTCAGTTGTATAGAAGCAGTAAATTCAAGAAGTCTTTTATACAACATGGTGAGTATAGTTAATAATGTATTTTATTCTTAAGAAATGCAAAGAGAGTGAATGTGAAGTGGTCTCACTACGGAAATGGTAATAATATGAGGTAATGCATATGTTGATTAGCTAGATTTAGTCATTCCACAGTGTATATGTACTTCAAAAAATCATATTGTACATGGCAAATACACACAATTTTATCTATCAATTAAAAATAATTTTAAATGTAAAGAAAAAACTGAGAATTACAGTTGAAGAATTCAATAATCCTATCTCAACAATTGGTAGAACCATTATATAACAAAGAAACAAGGATATAAAAGAACTATCAGTCAACAGGATCCAATCACTATTTATTGAATTGTCTGTGCAATGATTGCAGAATACACATTTGTTTCAAGTGGCCCTAGACCATATCAATAGACATATCCTGGGCCATACCACAAACTTAACAAAAGAATTGAAATAAACATTGTGTTTTCCTAACCACAATGGAATCAAACTAGAATCAATAATAGCAATATAATAAGAAATCTTAAACAGATTGAAACTAAACAAACACTTCCAAATACACAGCTAGTCAAAGAGGAACTCTCAAGGGAAATGACACATATTGAGCTGAATTAAAATGCAAATATATCATTATTTGTGGAAGACAGTTAATGAAGTATTGAGGGGAAAATTTATAGCACTAAATGGGTATATTTTTTAAAAAAGTAAAAGAAAAATTCCAAATCACTCCTCTAAGCTCTCACTGCAAAAACCTAGAAAAACAAGAGCTAAGTAACCTAAAAGTAAGGAGCAGGGATGAAATAATAAAGGTAAGAACAGAAATCAATGAAATTAAAAACAGAAAAGCTGGAGGGAACTTAAATTTTTTAAAAAGATGATTCTTTGAATACATCAATAAAATTCACAAACCTCTGGGAAGAGTGACAAAGTAAAGAGAAGGAAACAGAAATTGTGCCAGAAATGATACAGGGTATACTACTAAGGATTCATTACACAGAAAAAAGGATAAGGGAATATTATGAACAACTCTTCACACAGAAATTTGATGACATATAAATAGAACAATTCTTGGAAAAAAAAAAAAAAGACTACCATAACTTACCCAATATGACATGGAGAATAGTCCTACAAGTATTAAGCAAACTAAATTGATAATTTAATTTCTTCCAAAAAAGAAATCTCTATGCACACACGGTTTCTCTGAGGAATTTTATCAAACATTTAAAGAAGAATTAATACCAATTCTACACAGTCTCTACCAATAAATAGAAGGGAAAGGAATACCTAGCAATTCATCTTATAAAGCTGATATTACCCTGATACCAGAACCAAAGAGTAAAAATGTAGAAAACTGCAGACCAACATCCCTCATGAATACAATGAAAAAAATCTTAATGAAATGCATAGTGTAGAATTCAGGAATACATAAAATGATACATCATGTCCAATTATGGTTTAGTGCAGGGATATGAGGTTAGCTCAATTTTAGAAAATGAATGTTATATTTCATTTTAACAGGATGAAAATAAAAATTTCATATTTATATTAACAAATACAGAAAATGTGTCTGACAAAATCCAACACCCATTTGTAAAATAACAAGAAACAAAACAAAACTTCTCTGATAAAACAGAAAAAGAAGGGAATTTCCTCCACTTGACAAAGAGCATCTACACAATACCCACAGCTAACATCTACATAATGGTAAAAGAAGGCTTTTCTCCAAAGACTGGAAACAAGAGAAAGATGTCCATTATCCCTTTTTAAATTCAACACAGTGCTTAAATTTCTAGCCAGTGCAATAAGACAAGTAAAGAAAATAAAAAGAAAAATTATATCAGAAATAAAGAAATAAAACTACCACTGTTTACAGATGACATGATTATTTTGAAAATCTCCAGGAATCTCCAAACATAGCTCCTTAGAATTACTGAGTTTAGACAGTTTGCAGGATAGAAGATAAACATCTCAAAGCCAATTGTATTTCTATATATTGACAATGAAATTCAAAATGCAGTATCAATTATAATTCCACAAAATACTTAGGTGTAAGTCTAACAAAATATGTGCAAGACTTATGTGGTGAAAACTAAAAAATTCTGCCAGGCACAGTGACTCATGCCTGTAATCCCAGCATTTCAGGAGGCAGAGGTAAGAGGATCACTTGAGCATAGGGCTTCAAGACCAGCTTGGGCAACATAGTGAGACCCTGTTCTTTACAAAAAGAAAAAAATGTTTAAAAAAATCTGATGAAGGAAATTTAATAAAATCAAAATAAATGGATAGATATACAATTCATGATTGGGATTCTGAACATAGCAAAGATGTCAATTCTCTCTAAAATAATATACAGATTTTAATGTAATTGTAATCAAAATGCCAGGAATTTTTTTTGTAGATATAGACACGGTTATTTAAAGTATATGCAAAAAAGGCAAAGGAACTATAATGGCGAAAATGATTTAGAAAAATAAGAATAAAGTGGAAAGAATTTGCCTACCCAATTTTAAGACCTTAATATGTACAAGCTACATTAATCAAGTCTGTGATATTTGCAGGATTAAAGCATAGATCAACAATGACAGAGAGAACCCTAAAATAAACCCACAAAAATATGCCTAACTAATTTCCGACGAAAAGACAAGAGCTCAGTATTAGAAAGATACCCTTTTAAACAAATGTGCTTGAGTAATTGGATATTCATTAAATAAATAAACCAGTCAACAACAATTAAAAAATGAGCCTAAATTATGCACTTCAGAAAAATTAAACAAAATAGATTGTGGCCTTATATTTAAAATATAAAACTGAACAGTTTTTAGGTGAAAAATGTAACATAAAAGAAAGTCTTTGAGAACTAGTGCTAGGCAAAGATTTCTTAGACTTGATACTGAAAGTGCAATCTATAAAAGGAAAAATAAATTGGACTTCATCAAAATAAAAAACTCATGGTCTTCAATAGATTCTGTTAAGAGAAATGAAGAAAAAGGTAGACAATGGGAGAAAATACTTGCAAAACACGTATAAATCACAGGACTAGCATGCAAAATATATAATGAACTTGCAAAATTCAGAAGTAAAAACAAAACAAACAATCTAATTAGAAAATGAGCCAAAGGCATGAACAGATATTTTCCTGAAGAGAATATTCAGATGGTAAATAAGCACATGGAAAGCTATTAAACATCATTACCCATTAGGGAAATTCAAATCAAAACCAAAAAGAGATATCATTATTCAGCTATTAGAATAGCTAAACAAAAAGTGGTAACAACATCAGCTACTGGAAAGGGTGTGGAGACAATGTATTGGTCATCCTTTGCTGGTGGAAATTGAAAATGGTTTTCCAGCACTCCAGAAAAGATTTTGGCTATTTCTTAACAAACTAAACATGGCACTACTATATGACTCAGCAAATGCATTCCTAGGCAAATGCACTCTGGGAGGAATGAAAATATGTTCATATGAAAGCCTGTATGAGACCCTAACTCGGCAAAAATTTTTAAAAATTTGCCAGATGTGATAACATGCATCTACAAGTCCCAGCTACTGGAGAGGCTAAGGCAGGAGGATCACTTGAGCCAGGAGGTCAAAGCTTCAGTGAGCGAAGATTGTGTCTTTTTTTATGAGACAGGATGAGACTGTCTCATAAAAAGAGAAAAAGGCCTATACACAAATCTTTAAAAGCACTTCATTCGTAATAACCCAAAACTGAAAACAACCCAGATAGTCTTCAATTGGTGAATGCTTAAACACACTGTGGTAGCTCTACACCACAGAATAGTATTCAGTGATAAAAAATCGATGGATCAATAATAAATACAACAACCTGGATGCACATAGCATTTTTGAAATGACACAATTATAGAAATGAAGAACAGATGAAAGTTTGCCAGGGGTTGAGGAGGAAGTGAGAGACAGAGGGAATTGTGTACGATTAGTAAAAGGCAGAATGAAGGACCTTTGTGGTGACAGTGTTGATCTGTATATTGACCATATCATGTCAATATTCTGCTTATAATTTTGTACTATAATTTTGCAAGACATTACCATTTAGAGAAAATGAGGAAAGGAGACACGAGATCTCTATGACTTATATCTACAAGTGAATCTGCAGTTGTCTCAAATTTCAACATTTAATTAAAAAAAAAAAAATTCCTCCAGTGGTAAGCTGCAGCTTTTTTGTGCTTAAGGTTGGGTCTGGAGTACTGAGTTTTTCTGTGTTCCTACTCCACTGTTCTCCTTCGGCAGGCCTGCAGTGCTGTGACACAGAGCAGGCTTTATCTGTGCTGCCTCCTATCTTTGGGGAGAAGACTGCTATTGGATTTTCCTGGGCATACGGTATTTTAAAAAGCAAGTTTTGTTATTTAGGCATCACAAGGCCAACAGATTAGGAGCTGAGTGCCTTTGAGAAGGTAGTTTGCTGTACTCACAAATCCCAAGAGAAAGGTACCCACTGTACCATCGGGCAGGCGGTACCCAGAGAAACATCATAGGAGACAAGGAGGAGAGAGGGTGAGGAGAAAAGGTGGGCAAGAAACTTGATTGTGTTGGCCGGGCACGGTGGCTTATGCTTGTAATCCCAGCATGTTGGGAGGCAGCGGTTGCAATCCTAGTCTCTGATTAAACAGACTTTAAACCAACAAAGATCAAAAGACACAAAGAAGGCCACTACATAACGGTAAAGGGATCAATTCAACAAGAAGAGCTAACTATCCTAAATATATACGCACCCAATACAGGAATACCCAGATTCATAAAGCAAGTCCTTAGAGACTTACACAGAGACTTAGACTCCCACACAATAATAATGGGAGACTTTAACACCCCACTGTCAACATTAGACAGATCAACGAGACAGAAAGTTAACAAGGATATCCAGGAATTGAACTCAGCTCTGCACCAAGCAGGCCTAATAGCCACCTACAGAACTCTCCACCCCAAATCAACAGACTATACATTCTTCTCAGCACCACATCGCACTTATTCCAAAATGGACCACATACTTGGAAGTAAAGCACTCCTCAGCAAATGTAAAAGAACAGAAATTATAACAAACTGTCTCTCAGACCACAGTGCAATCAAACTAGAACTCAGGATTAAGAAACTCAATCAAAACCGCTCAACTACATGGAAACTGAACAACCTGCTCCTGAATGACTACTGGGTACATAACGAAATGAAAGCAGAAATAAAGATGTTATTTGAGATCAATGAGAACAAAGATACAACATACCAGAATCTCTGGGACACATTTAAAGCAGTGTGTAGAGGGAAGTTTATAGCACTAAATGCCCACAAGAGAAAGCAGGAAAGATCTAAAATTGACACCCTAATGTCACAATTAAAAGAACTAGAGGAGCAAGAGCAAACACATTCAAAAGCTAGCAGAAGGCAAGAAATAACTAAGATCAGAGCAAAACTGAAGGAGATAGAGACACAAAAAACCCTTCAAAAGATCAAAGAATCCTGGAGCTGGTTCTTTTGAAAAGATCAACAAAATTGATAGACCGCTAACAAGACTAATAAAGAAAAGAGAGAATAATCAAAGAGCCACAATAAAAAATGATAAAGGGGATATCACCACCGACCCCACAGAAATACAAACGATCATCAGAGAACACTATAAACACCTCTTTGCAAATAAACTAGAAAACCTAGAAGAAATGAATAAATTCCTGGATACATACACTCCCCCAAGACTAAACCAGGAAGAAGTTGAATCCCTTAATAGACCAATAACAGGCTCTGAAATTGAGGCAATAATTAATAACCTACCAACCAAAAATGTCCAGGACCAGACGGATTCACAGTCGAATTCTACCAGAGGTGCAAGGAGGAGCTGGTACCATTCCTTCTGAAACTATTCCAATCAATAGACAAAGAGGGAATCCTTCCAAACTCATTTTGTGAGGCCCACATCATCCTGATACAAAAACCTGGAAGAGACACAACAAAAAAGAGAATTTTAGACCAATATCCCTGATGAACAGCAACGCAGAAATCCACAATAAAATATTGGCAAACTGAATCCAGCAGCACATCAAAAAGCTTATCCACCATGATCAAGTGGGCTTCATCCCTGTGATGCAAGGCTGGTTCAGCATATGCAAATCAATAAATGTAATCCAGCATATAAACAGAACCAATAGCAAAAACCACATGATTATCTCAATAGATGCAGAAAAGGACTTTGACAAAATTCAACAGCCTTTCATGCTAAAAATTCTCAATAAATTCAGTACTGATGGAACGTATCTCAAAATAATAAGAGTTATTTATGACAAACCCATAACCAATATCATACTGAATGGGCAAAAACTGGAAGCATTGCCTTTGAAAACTGGCACAAGATAGGGATGCCCTCTCTCACCACTCCTATTCAACATAGTGTTGGAAGTTCTGGCCAGGGCAATCAGGCAGGAGAAAGAAATAAATGATATTCAATTAGGAAAAGGGGAAGTTAAATTGTCCCTGTTTGCAGATGACATGATTGTACATTTAGAAAACCCCATCATCTCAGCCCAAAATCTCCTTAAGCTGATAAGCAACTTCAGCAAAGTCTCAGGATACAAAATCAATGTGCAAAAATCACAAGCATTCTTATACACCAATAACAGACAGAGAGCCAAATCATGAGTGAACTCCCATTCAAAATTGCTTCAAATAGAATAAAATACTTAGGAATCCAACTTACAAGGGATGTGAAGGACCTCTTCAAGGAGAACTACAAACCACTGCTCAATGAAATAAAAGAAGACACAAACAAATGGAAGAACATTCCATGCTCATGGACAGGAAGAATCAATACCGTGAAAATGGCCATACTGCCCAAAGTAATTTGTAGATTCAATTCCATCCCCATTAATCTACGAATTACTTTCTTCATGGAATTGGGAAAAAACTAAAGTTCATATGGAATCAAAAAAGAGCCTGCATTGCCAAGACAATCCTAAGCCAAAAGAAGAAAGCTGGAGGCATCACGCTACCTAACTTCAAACTATACTACAAGGCTACAGTAACCAAAACAGCATGGTATTGGTACCAAAATAGAGATATAGACCAATGGAACAGAACAGAGTCCTCAGAAATAATACCACACATCTACAACCATCTGATCTTTGACAAATATGACAAAAACAAGAAATGGGGAAAGGTTTCCATATTTAATACATGGTGCTGGGAAAACTGGCTAGCCATATGTAGAAAGTTGAAACTGGATCCCTTCCTTACACCTTGTATGAAAATTAATTCAAGATGGATTAGAGACTTAAATGTTAGACCTAAAACCATAAAAACCCTAGAAGAAAACCTAGGGAATACCATTCAGGACATAGGCATGGGCAAGGACTTCATGTCTAAAACACCAAAAGCAATGGCAACAAAAGACAAAATCGACAAATGGGATCTAATTAAACTAAAGAGCTTCTGCACAGCAAAAGAAACTACCATCAGAATGAACAGGCAACCTACAGAATGGGAGAAAATTTTTGCAATCTACCCATCTGACAAAGGGCTAATATCCAGAACCTACAAAGAACTCAAACAAATTTACAAGAAAAAAACAACCGCATCAAAAAGTGGGTGAAGGATATGAACAGACACTTCTCAAAAGAAGACATTTATGCAACCAACAGACACATGAAAAAATGCTCATCATCACTGGCCATCAGAGAAATGCAAATCAAAACCACAATAAGATACCATCTCGCACCAGTTAGAATGGCAATCATTAAAAAGTCAGGAAACAATAGGTGCTGGAGAGAATGTGGAGAAATAGGAACACTTTCACACTGTTGGTGGAACTGTGAACTAGTTCAACCATTGTGGAAGACAGTGTGGTGATTCCTCAAGGATCTAGAACTGGAAATACCATTTGATCCAGCCATCACATTACTGGGTATATACCCAAAGGATTATTATTATTATTGTTATTTTATTTTTATTTTTTCTTGAGATAGAATCTCACTCTGTCACCCAGGCTGGAGTTCAGTGGCTGGATCTCGGCTCACTGCAAGCTCTGCCTCCCGATACCCAAAGGATTATAAATCATGCTGCTATAAAGACACATGCAGACGTATGTTTATTGTGGCGCTATTCACAATAGCAAAGACTTGGAACCAACCCAAATGTCCATCAATGACAGACTGGATTAAGAAAATGTCGCACATATATGCCATGGAATACTATGCAGCCATAAAAAAAGCATGAGTTCATGTCCTTTGTAGGGACATGGATGAAGCTGGAAACTATCATTCTCAGCAAACTATCGCAAGAACAGAAAACCAACCACCAAATGTTCTCACTTATAGGTGGGAATTGAACAATGAGAACATTTAGACACAGCAAGGGGAATATCACACCCTGGGGCCTGTCGTGGGGTGGGGGTAGTGGGGAGGGATAGCATTAGGAGATATACCTAATGTAAATGACGAGTTAATGTGTGCAGCACACCAACATGGCACATGTATACATAGGTAACAAACCTGCACATTGTGCACATGTACCCTAGAACTTAAAGTATAATAAATAAATAAATAAAATAATTTTAAAAATATATCTGTTGTTTTCCTTTTATGCATCCCTATGTCTATCACCCTTTCTTCTTGGTCTCTGTCAGTGGTGAAACAATGCATGTGTTCTTCAAGGATTTTGTCACTCTCTAGAATGAATTTCAATCTACTCTGAAGTCTCAGCTTTTACTTTGAAGTCTCAGCTAACTTATGGGATTAACATAAAAGATATACAGTGTTTTAAAATTTTGTCCTACTGTTATTGCTTAAGCTGGTCCTGAGTTCTTGTCCCACATCCAGGATGAATGATGTATGCATACCTCTGGAGGATGAGTAAGGTGAAGCGGTACTTTATTGAGTTACAGTACAGCTCTCAGGACAACCAAACTGGGTAGCTTGTATCTACTGGCAGGTCATCCCAACATCTGCTCAACTCTCAGCCAAGAAGAGACCTACAGTGGATAGTTCCTTTCCGCAGTCATGTCGTCCTGATGTCTCAGCTGTCAGTGGAGAGGAGATCCACATTTGGTAGCTCTTTTTCCACCTGAGTCTGGCTGAGTCTTGGGGTTTTTAGCTGTACATTGAAAGGGGCACCTGTAGGCCTACACCAAGCCATACTCAGTGGCCCCTTGGTTTCCCTGCCATGCTCATCGGCACCCAAAGTCCAGAGGGGGCTGAAGTGGCAGGGGACTGATGTGTCAGTGCTACCCCAAGTGCATACACATCTGGCCAGGTCATGACACAGGCTCCGCCACAACTTTGCTCTGAAATCAGAGTGGGTGCCGGGAGCGAGGAGAAGCCAGGCAGTGAGAGCAGGTACTTCTGAGCACAGGGATGCTTGGATCTGCAGCTGCGTCTGGGAGTGCAGGGCTCCTGGCCCACCAACTCTTAAGGGGACAGTTTCCGCCTGTTTCTGGCTCCCGCCGGCTTCAGGGAGCACACAGCCGTGGCCATGCCTCCCCCACTGGAGCCAGTTCCTTTGCAGCAGCCGCTCCAAAGGAGCGGGCCACAGCTGCCATCAATTTTACAGGAGTTGCTCAGTCTGTTTTGGTAAGTAAGTGACATGGAATTTAGATATTTTCAGTTTAAATATGGAGGAATAGCAAAAATGTTCCAAAGACGTTACAACCTCATTGGTAAAATATAAACACACACACAAGCATGCACACATTCAACCAATTATAACCAGTTAGAATTAGTTAGAAATTAGTTATTTGTAGATAATCAAGTTCATAAGAAACTAGCCACTATATACTAGAATATAATATTGTAAGGCTGTGTGTGTGTGTGTGTGTGTGTGTACGCGTTCCTGGAAATTTTTCTAATCTTGGATTCCTATGAAGTTTGTGACACAGGAAATCTCTGTACAATTGCTTACCAATGTCATGAAGACCAAAAAAGGGAAAGATGGATGATTTTCAAAAAGGATTTTCTGCCAAGGAATACAAAAACTATTTTGTAAATAACTCTTTAAACTTAAGGAATAAAAACTTGAAAGATGACTTTCTTTATCCATAGATCTTATAGCTCTTGCAAAAAATAAAAGAAAATCTTCTTCCTTTAATGTCTGAAAATTGTACTTTCTAATAATATTCAGATAAATTTGATGTAGTCTACATTTTAGAGTATAAAATAAATGGTTAATTTCATGTGGTGTTTCAGAAATAATAGCTCTCATGGCTTTTGAATATACAATGGCTGTGTATTTCAAGGTTATGGCTCAATATTTAATTTTCTATTTTAGAATTTCAGCTTGGCAAAGTAGGCTTACATTTCTTTGTGACATGCTCTTCCAGTTATACGCTTTCTCCCACATGTTTTTGAGGGAGGTGGCCTTGAATTTTTAATTCAGTTCTGAGGAAACCTCTGGCTCTTTCAGTTCTGCAGACAAAAGTATAGCAGTGAATGGATTTAATTTAATTTAATCATGACTTATGAGGTTTATGCCATGTGTGCACATAATTATATACATATACATGTATGTGCATACATGTGTACATATGATTTTAATGAACGAATCTATGAGTGAATAGATATTAAGAGCCAAAATAAATCAAATGACTGGGTAAGAAGATTAGAAAATGACACTGAAACTATTTTAATGAGCTAGTGAGTTTGCCTACCATTTTCTATACTTTTTACAAAATAGTTATAATAAGATACCTGAAGAGAATTTAAAAATGCCAATTTGTTATTTATAAATCTTTAAAGTGCCATATTTTATACAACATTACTTTTTTCTTTATTTTATTTCTGAGACTTTGAAAGTTATGTGATAAAATAAGTATAAAATGTCAAGGGGAAATGAAAAATATAGATAAAATCATTCATGATATTTAGTTGACTCTTTCTTGCCCTTTCTTTATCAGAAAACACGTTGCGACCTCCATCTCACAGTTGACAGAGATAATGGACATGCTAGTGTGATACATACACAACCTTAGTTCGTAATAGCTGTACTGTCATAAAAGAATGAGAGATCAGTAGTGTGGCAGACTAGACATATTGAAAAGTATTTCAGCAACAAACATACATAGAAATATATTGTTGGGATCACAAGAAGTATAAAAAATTTCCGAAGGTCAAAAAACAATTTAAAGCAAACAAACAAAAAACAGCAGTTGGCACAGGAGGTAAGAGAGCAGCGAAGCCAGGTTGCCCTGGGGCAAACAAAATTAAATAGATCTTAAGTGCATAAGTAATTGTAATAATTTCTAACAATGACTAAAAAATAGATAACAAAAATCCTAATCAAAAATAGCATATAAACTGTGTGTGGCGGCTCACACCTGTAATCTCAGCACTTTGGGAAGCTGAGGTGAGTGGATTACTTGAGGCCAGGAGGTCGAGACTAACCTGGCCAACATAAGAAAACCACAACTCTACTAAAAATACAAAATTAACTGGGCGTGGTGGTGTGCACCTGTACCCAGCAACTGGGGAGGCTGAGGTGGGAGAATTGCTTGAACCTGGGAACCTCGGAGGCAGAGGCTGCATTGAGCCAAGATCGAACCACTGCATTCCAGCCTGGGCTACAGAGTGAGACTCTGTCTCAAAACAAAACAAAACAAAAAAAGAAAAAAAAAAAAAAAGCGTGTAATTTGGACGAAGGTGAACGTGATCATAAAAGTTTTTACATTGTTTTGATTTGATTAAAAATAGACTTTAATAATGTAAGAATGTATGTTGTTCTCTCCAGTATAACCAAAGAAAAGCTTAGAGGATAGAACATACACAGCAGTAAAGTAAAAGAACAAAAAAGAGCTTTAGTTGACGAGGATAAGTCAGTAGATTGTAGTAAAAAAAAAATGCAATATATTTCATAATCTAATTATATTTACTTCAAGAAAGCAAGGGTGTTTTAACACTTAAAATACAACAACCACAATTTACATTAAAAGATTCATGTTTAAAACATGAAATGCATTCAATAAAACTCAACATTATATTTATGATTCAAAAATCAATATTGAATATTTGTGATTCTTGTAATTCTTTGTAAACTAGGAAAACAAGAAAATTTCCTCAAATTGATTTCAAGTATTTAACAGAAATTTAACAAGGGATCATTTTTATGCTTATTCTGGTATGTGTGTGAAATATTTTATATTAAAAATAATTACTTACTATGAAAAAGATCCAATCTCTTTCATTCCCTACTTCGGAAGCCATCAGGAAATCATTGAATCTATCAAGGTCTGTCTTCTCATCTGAAAATAAATTACACTAAACATCCTTAGTATTTACTTTTTCCCTTTTTTCTACGTGTACAGTCTGTGGAGAAAGGTAATTGCCAAATTTAATGATGACAAAAGGAAGGCCAAAATATTTGTACTTGTCAATGTCGATAATTCTTGTATTGGAGTTTCATAATGAACAGAATTTATTGCAGATAGAAATGATCATACATAACCACTCCATTAATTGCCTAATGTCAAACAGCAAAATCAGGCAGTGAAAGCAAGATGAAATGGCTTCAATAAGTGAGAGGAAATTCAGATGTAAGGGCAAGTTGCAGTGGGAAGGCAAATTAACTTTTTTCCACGTTCATACTTGCAAGTGTTTCAAAACTTTCAAAAATCTTTGAAATATCTTGTGATCAGTAATTCAGGAGTACATATTTCTTCATCTTTCATTTATGTGGTGTGACAAGCAAATCCGAGTTTTGGAATTCTTGCTCAATGTACTCTCTTTGGTACAAGAATGAGACATATTTTGAATAACCATATCCTGTAGAGTTGCCTAAAATTCATGTAATTTGATCAGGTTGACAATCAGCTCTTTTTATTCATTATTTCAAGTAATATTTAATCTTGTTACTATATGTTTCTTACTTACCAGGGATGGTGAAAAGGATTGAAATGATCTGAGCCTTCAAAAAACTTACAGAAGACTTACATAATAGCCAAATGAAAAGTTAAGAAAAGCAAAGTTCATAAACTCTTATAGAGAATCGTATGAAAGAAGATATTCACATAGCTAGACACTGTGGCTCACATCTCTAATCTCAGTGACTTGGGAGACTGAGGCTGGGGGATTTCTTGAGCCCAGAATTTCGAGGCAAAAGGGAGCTATGATCATCACTGCACTCCAGCCTGGGCCACAGAACAAGACCCCATCTCTCTTAAAAAAAAAAAAAAAAAAAAAAATTATATATATGTACACACACACACACACACACACACATATATATATATATAATCATGTGAGCAGACTGAGGTACAATCACACCAGCCTCCTTACTCTTCCACTTTGCCTTTACACTAACCTAGAATAGACCTTCCCACCTTCTAGGGGGCTTTCTCCTTTAGATCTTTGCTGAATTGTCACTTCTTCAGAGGGACATTATCCAACCCCTCTATTTAATTCACTCTCCACTACACACTCACTCTCTTCTTCATCACCTGTAATTCTCTATTACAATTTTATCCCTACTGGTGTAATATTTGCCTTGTTTTCCTCCAATCCCTTCCCCATGAATTTTTCCAAGAAGTTAATATTTCTTTTTGTTTCTTATGCTATTATTCCACATGCCTAGAGCAAAGGACAGAGTAGGCACTGAATAAATATTCTTGAAAAAATCAAAATTATCACAAATGAGATATACCCAGTTAGAGGGTGAAAATTTTTTTCCCAAGGTTGAAGAAACAAAATATTAAAGTCTAAGTATGATGCAATCATAGTATTCATTACTTAACTCATTCATTTAAAAATTCAAGCCAGGGGCACAGTGGCTCACACCTGTAATCCCAGCACTTCGAGAGACTGAGGAGAGCAGATAATTTGAGACCAGGAGTTCAAGACCAGCATGGACAACAAGGCGAAATCCATTCTGTACTAAAAACACAAAAAATTGCCTGAGTTTGGTGGCACAGGCCTATAATCCCAGTTAGTCAGGAGACTGAGGCATGAGAATTGCTTTAGCCTGAGAGGCAGATGTTGCAGTGAGCCGAGATCTCACCACTGCACTTCAGCCTGAGAGACACAGCAAGATTCTGTCTCAAATGAAATGAAATAATTCCATCAATTATGTTTTCTAAAAAATGCTTTCTATTTTTGGTCAGGTATTGTGCTAAATACTAGGGATTAAAGATGACAAAACTCTGTGTCTTCCTGGAAAGAAGGAAAGAAGAAAAAGAAAGAGGGAGAGAGGAAAGAAAACACCATTTTCTGATTTAGCTTGTTATGGCCTAACATGAAAACTGCATTATTCAAAAGCATTGTAATGATATAAACTTGAGAAATATATTATTTTAGGGTACAGTAATGAGGATAAGCCCAGAGTTATATGTTATAATACAAATATTGCATATAAGAATGGTGATTAAAAATAACTACATGCTTTTCAAGTAGAATAGTTTGTTTGAATAAAGACAGACATGCTCAAATTTCCTGATTTAAACAAGTCTCTGAGTAATTTCTATTACAACTGCAAAATAAATGTGATTTAATTGGCAGCCCAGAGCAAAGAAAAAAAAATAAGGAAAAATTGTGATTAAGAAAAAATGAATATGGAAACCACTGGCTTTAGACAGAATATTAGCAGGTGAGGAGAGCTGTGGGGAGGCAACCAGAATAGTTCGTAGAAGGGATAATGGTGAATGAGTTGCAGCAGTTTTCTCCCTTCCAGTATACTCAAAGATGTCGGATGTGGAGTATTTGCATTTAGCTAGTGTAAAGAATACTAATTTCTAATTGAAAATCAAAGTGTACTTGTGGAGGACCCAGAAGGTGAATACTGAATTGAAAGATAAGTGGAATAAAGCAAATCCCATGTAGGGGTGAAATATATAAAAGCACTTTATATCAGAATATTGCCCTCCATCCTTGTTATTTTTGAAGGCTGTGAGCTAGTCGACCCCTTACTCAACCACACATCTTAAGGGGAACGTACCTTTTGATAGAACCAGTCTTTTGTGGTTAAACAGACACAAAACTGTGAAAGAAATCAACCATAGGTACTTATTGACATCAGGTTGGAATGTGTAATCAAAAATCACAAAATATTTGAAGAAAATGAACAGCCAGGAAGGGAAACATCAGAATAAGAAGTGACACAACTGAATCTGAACAAACACATGACAAGGAGAAGAGACCGTTGGGAAGCAAAATGCATTTCTATGTATTATTGTTAGAGCTGCATTATAAAGAAAGGCAAGTAAGTGTATGCTGAGGTGGGAACAAAGATTAGCAAGCCTTCTCAGAAATTACATTGTGATACCAGCATAAAGAATGTTAAATAATGTAACTTATATGGGTGAATAAGATCTTAATTATCTAAATATAAAACCCTTGATCTATTTTGCACATAGAGCAGAGTATGAGAAGTATGGAAGGTCTAGTGCTCATATAGTAAGCACCTCAGTAAGAATAAAGAAAGGCACATAAGCATTGTGAAAAAAAAAAAATCTGTAGAACATCATGCTCAAAATGCTATGCAAACTAAAATACAGCATGGGTTCAGCTACTGATTGAATATAAGAATAAGAATATGGAATTTACTTGATGCTTGGAACATTCTCCAAGTGGCATAGAATTAACCTAGCATCACAACTGCTCTCTCAGGGGCCAGCCACACTATTTGGTGAAGAAATAAATGACACTATTATATACCTATTGTTGTAAATGGTGCTATGTGGTTTTGAAATTGTAGAATCAAAAAGTAGGCAAAATACGGAAATGTGTTTGTTAGGGTGGGCGAAGATGCTAAAGCAGAGACCAAAAATTCCGAGATTTAAAGAACAAAGACATTTATATCCTTCCTGCACAAAAGAGTCAGCTGGAGAATGTTCCAGATCTGTGGGTGGCTCTCCATCACAGGGTCATTTATAGACTCATGTTACTTTCATTATGTGCTTTAGGCTGGGTCTAGGTCCTACTCATTTCCCAGCTGGCAAAAGCAGGGCAGAGAAAGCATGCAGAAGGCACACCACTATTTAAGTGTCCCAACATAGAATCAGCACAGATAACTTCCACACATTCCATGCCCCATTTCTACATCTTAACTGGCCATGCACCCAGCAACAAAATTAAATATAGAAGAGGAATCTCCATGGAGGAATATAAATGTAAAAATAAAGGTATAGTTAAGCAAAGGTGGAAAAAGAATGGTGAAAGAAGAAAAAGCTAGGTCAAACCATTTTTTGCAGAGTTGGTAGAGAACAGACAATAGATACTCTGGAATTGAATAATTAATAAGTAGACTTCTTAGTAAAATATTTACAGTTATAAAGGGCCAATCAGAAGAATAAAACCAGAAAAAATGTTGAATCTCTCTGTGTATGTTGGATGTACATTTCTCACCTTTTATAGCAGGAAATAAATAGATATTGTGACAAGAAACGGGATGGCTAAACAGAACAGAAATTGATAAAATATCCAATTCTGGAATTTGTGGGAGCCTTTACTTTTTATTTTATGCCTTTTGTTATTTTTGAATATTTTGATTATTTTGCTTAAACTAGCTGAATCTTAAATGATGGTTATAATCATATTCTTTTTTTCTCTGTTGCCCAGGCTAGAATACAGTGGCACGATCTTGGCTCACTGCAGCCTCAAACTCCTGGGCTCAAGCCATCCTCAGCCTGAACCTCCTGCGTAGTTAGGACTATAGGCGTGTGCTACCAGACCTAGCTAATTTTTGTATATTTTTGTAGGGACGGGGTTTCACCATGTTTCCCAGGCTGGTCTTGAACTCCTGGGCTCAAGCAATTTGCCACGCTTGGCCTCCCAAAGTTCTGGGGTTACAGGCATGAACCTCACCCCTCTCCACCTGCTTTTACAATTAAAAATAGAATAATGTTAAAACAGGGCAACTATGTGTCTTAAATAAAAATGACAAACTTTTCATATTTTATTTATTTATTTTTGAGATGGAGTCTCACACTGTCTCCCAGACTGGAGTGCAGTGGCATGATCTTGGCTCACTGCAACCTTGACCTCCCATATTCAAACAATTCTCCTGCCTCAGCCTCCTGAGTAGCTTGGACTACAGGCATGTGCCACCATGCCTAGCTAATTTTTTGTATTTTTAGTAGAAGTGGGGTTTCACCATGTTGGCCAGGCTAGTCTCGAACTCCTGACCTCAGGCATTCTGCCCGCCTCAGCCCTTAAAAAAGTGGATTACAGGTGTGAACCACTGTGCCTGGCACAGAATTCATTTTTTATTAATTTAAGCAATTGGAGTAAAAATAAAAAGAAATATTTTCTTCTTCCTACTATGTAACTCATACTTAAAAGTCACAAAAATGTGCTAATAACTACATTTAAAATACTTGGTTATCTATAAAAGTCAAGGTTACAAGTCAACTCCCTCTTCAGCTCTCTATTCTAACTGAATAAAACCAATCCTTTCTTAGTTTAGACATATTTTTCTGTTAGTAAACTTTACATGAGATCTCAATTAACTAGTTTATCTTTACCTTCTAGTTTCTCTTTGCCTTCTAAAAAATCAAGCAACTGGAAGAATGATTCCATCTGCCAAAGGCTACAGAGTAATTAATACTGGAAAATCAATTATTATTTTATTTTTATAATCCTATGAAATGAAATCTGATTAATAAGTAGCCTAGCATGCTCCTTTAAAATAGACTGTAATGTGGAGTGTGTAGCACATAAAAATGACTGTTTTGCAAGGTACTTTATGCAGTAGGTTCCATGAAAAAAAGCTTTGAGAACAGATCGTGGGTATTAGCTTAATGGAGACTGCAATATAGCATACAGGGAATGTTTTAGAAATGGAAAGGCCTTGAGATTGCTCAATCTGTCATCTTTATTTACAGATAAAATAACAATAGGTTCCAAGAAATGTATTTTCCCTGCTTGCACAGGTCTTCTAACTCTGAATCCTGTTCTCTTTCTGCTTCAAAGCACTTTTCTTCTTTAGTTTTGTTATCTTTAAGAACATGGTGTTCAGTAATCACTCTACTACAATGCAAGTAAATCAGAAAATTTACTAATACTGATGTCTCCTTAATTAATTCATGGTGATACAAAATCTGAATTAATGTGACATTTTTACTTAAGCATGTGATTATTGTAGCTAGATTTAAATAGATTTGCCTCACATTAGAATTATTACCAGATTCTATATACAACAGCCAACATTTCCCTCTAATACACTGCTATGACAAATTAAATTAGTTCAAACTTACTGAAACACACATTAAGCAGGATGTTAAAAAAGAAAAAAAACACCTTAAATTCTGTGAGCTCTTTGACCCATTCACACTACTTTTAAGAATTTATGGTAAGGTTCAGACGAAATATGTTCTAAATGTATATGTATTAGTCCATTCTCACACTACTAATAAAGACACACCTGAGACTGTGTAATTTATAAAGGAAAGATGTTTAATGGACTCAGTTCAGCATGACTAGGGAAGCCTCAGGAAACTTACAATCATGGCAGAAGGAGAAGCAAACACATCCTTCTTCACATGGTAGCAGCAAGGAGAAATGTGGAGCCAAGAGGGAGAAAAGCCCCTTATTAAACCATCAGATCTTTTGAGAACTCACTCACTATCATGAGAACAGCATGGAGGTAACTGCCACCATGATTCAGTTACCTCCCATCAGGTCTCTCCCATGACATGTGGGGATTATGGGAACTATAATTCAAGATGAGATTTGAGTGGTAGCATAGCCAAACCATATCATTCTGCCCTTGGCTCTCCCAAATCTCATATCCTCACATTTCAAAACACAACCATGCCTTCCCAACAGTCCCCCAAAGTCTTAACTCATGCCAGCATTTACTCCAAAGTCCAAGTCCAAAGTCTCATCTGAGACAAGGCAAGTCCCTTTTGCTTATGAGCCTATAAAATCAAAAGCAAGTGAGTCACTTCCTAGATACAATGGGGGTACATGCATTGGGTAGAAACACCTCTTCCAAATAGGAGAAGTTGGACAAAACAAAGGGGCTACAGGACCCACGCAAGTTTGTAGTCCATTAAGGCAATCATTAAACCTCTAAATTCAAAACTGATCTGCTTTGACTCCATGTCTCACATCCAGTCATGCTGATGCAAGAGGTGGACTCACACAGCCTTGGGAATCTCCACCCCTGTTGCTTGCAGAATACAGCCTCCCTCCTGGCTGATTTCACAGCTGGCATTGAGTGTCTGTGGCTTTTCCAGGCACATGATGCAAGCTGTTGATGGATCTACCATTCTGGGGTCTGGAGGATGGTGGCCCTCTTCTCACAATTCCACTGGGTTGTGCCCCAGTAGGGACTCTGTGTTGTGTGAGGGCTCCAACCACACATTTCCCTTCTCCTCTGCCCTAGCAGAGGTTCTCCATGAGGGCTTTGCCTCTGCAGCAGACTTCTGCCTGGACATCCAGGCATTTCCATACATTCTCTGAAACTCAGGCAGAGGTTTCCAAACCTCAGTTCTTGACTTCTGTGTACTTCTGTGTAGGACCAACACTACATGAAAGCTGCCAAGGCCTGGGGCTTGCACCCTCTGAAGCCAAGGCCCAAGCCATACCTTGACTCCTTTTAGCCACAGGTAGAGCAGCTGGAATGCAGGGCACCAAGTCCCTAGGCTGCAGACAGAAGGTGGACCCTGGACCCAGTCCAGGAAACCATTTTTTCCTCCAAGACCTCTGGGTCTGTGATGGGAGGGGCTGCCATGAAGGTCTGTGACATGCCCTGGAAACATTTTCTCCATTGTCTTGGTGATTAACATTCAGCTCCTTGTTACTTATACAAATTTCTGCTGCTGGCTTGTACCAGAAAATAGATTTTTATTTTTATTGCATCCTTAGGCTGCAAATTTTTAAAACTTTTATGCTCTGCTTCCTCTTGAATGCTTTGCTGCTTAGAAATTTCTTCCACCAGATACCCTAAATCATTTCTCTCAAGTTCAAATTTCCACAGATCTCTAGGACAAGGCAAAATGCTGCCAGTCTCTTTGGCTAGCAAGAGTGATCTTTACTCCAGTTCCCAACAGTTCCTCATCTCCATCTGAGACCACCTCAGCTTGGACTTCATTGTCCATATCACTATTAGCAATTTGGTCAAAACCGTTCAACAAGTCTCTAGAAAGTTCCAAACTTTCCAACATTCTTCTGACTTCTCTGAGCCCTCCAAATTCTTCCAACCTCTTCCTGTTACCCAGTTCCAAAGTAAATTCCACATTTTTGGATATCTTTACAGCAGCACTCCACTCCTCCCAGTACCAATTTACTCTTTTAGTCCATTCTCACACTACTAATAAAAACATAACCTGAAAATGGGCAAATTATAAAGGAAAGAGGTTTAACTGACTTAAAATTCAGCAGGGCTGGGGAGGCCTCAGGAAACTTTCAATCATGGCAGAAAAAGAATCAAACACATCCTTCTTCACATGGTGACAGCAAGAAATGCACAGCAAGGTCAGGGAGAAGCTCTTTATAAAACCACCAGGTCTCATGAGAACACATTCACTATCACAAAAACAGCATGGAGGTAACCATCCCCATTATTCAATTATCTCCCACTAGGTCCCTCCCACACTATGTGGCGAGTCTGGGAATTATTAGGTTGGTGCAAAAGTAATTGCGGTTTTGGCCATTACTTTCAATGGCAAAAACCGCAATTACTTTTGCACCAACCTAATACAATTCAAGATGAGATTTGGGTGGGGACACAGCCAAACCCTATCAGTGCATGGATATCACATTTATTTTACTGTTAATATTAATAAAAATTTAACAGTTATTTAAATGCTCAAAATAAGAGGCCAGTTAGTAAATGAAATTGTGGTACAGCTATAAAGGAATTACCATTCAAGCAATATGGTGGTAGTATGAATATATATGTATTAACATGAAAATAAATTTAAATATGTTAAATTAAAAAGTAGCTTCAAAATGCCATGTAATCCCTAATTCCATTTTAGTAATTTTGGATCCAAATTTTCTAAACATGTATTTATGCACACATACTCAAAATATTCTAGAAGGATGTCAATACAGGGATAATAGTCGTTTCCAGGTAGATAAATCATGGATGATTACATCTTTTTATATTTAAGTGCTTTTACTTTTTATGAAATGGGCATTGTTAATTATACAATCATAAAAATGCAATGATCTTGCCTTTAAACATAAAAGTCGCTTCCAGCTTAACATCAGAAAAACACATGCCACTTAATATGATGTCAATCTGGACAATACAGCCAAGGCATGCCAAGAAATCTGTGATGGAAAGAAGATTTAAGACAGGAAGGAAAGAAATTAGAGAATTCTAAAACAATAACAAATTGTTTTTTAAAAATCTTACAACTTGAGATAAATTTGCTGCCAATTTCACTTAGTTAACCATCTGTCTTTATTATCTTGGATTTCCTGAGAAAATGTAATAATTTGGAGAAGACTGTTGCATGTGACTATATATATTCTAAGGTTGAAAAAAGGATAATTGATATTCAATTATGATCTAATTAAGTTTTAAATAACATTTTCAAAGCACCAGTGGTTCAAGTCATTAATCAGATAACCTCATTTATAGCAACATTCAAGTAAAATCATCAGTATGCTATAGCAAAATAATAGTGATAATAATATATGAGTAAGAGGAGACCTAAGATTTTTCACATTTTCCATTTCATACAGCCTGTTTTTGGCTTTTCTGTAACTTCAGATTTCAAGTGGAACAAATATTCAATCAAGTTAGAATCTTCTTTATACTTCTGTAGCGCTTGGACAATGTGCCTTAGGCAAAGCTCTTCCAAGGTAACAATCAAAGTTTATGCATTTTCTTGAAATACTCTTTATTTAGATGGCTTTTCTCCAAACCAACTTTGGAGGAGATACTTTCCAAGTGTTTTCTCTTCCTATTACAGAAGCAACAATGCCTAAGAAATTTCTCTATGGCTTGAAAATCTTTTACGCCCAGTCATTCAGACAGACTTTTAACCTGTCCTTCCACTCTTCCCAAGCCTATGAGCGAGAATAAATAACACTAATGGAGTGTCAGGGCAAAAACAAACAAACAGTCAAACAAAAACCCAAGGCAACTGACTGTCACAAATTCTAGTAATTTAAGCCCATTTGCAAAAGCCACACCCTCATGGAAATGAGCTTATTGTGTACAGCTTTTTTTTCCCCCTTTGCAGAAAGACTACAAAAAACTTAAAAGGCAATCTGGGTTCATGAAAATGTAACTATTTAGCACTAACTTGCCTCTATCATAATGTATGAGAGGATGCAATGTAAAAGAATATCCCACAAAATGTAGGCCAAGTATGTGTGGGTATACATATATATATATATATATATATATATATATGTATACATACACATATATATATATTTTTATTTATGACCCATCTACATGTCCTGGTGATGTCAGCTTTTGCCCACAGCAAAAGCCATCCCATTCTTCTTTCTGGAACTTTTTCTAAGGTAGAGGGTTTTGATCGTGTGTTTTTATGCCCCTCATTATTGATTATATTACTATACATGAAGATAGAACCCCTTATTTAGAGCAGCTAACAAAGGGGACTACACTGTTCAGGTTTAGTTGGACTGTCCCATCTGCTTGGTTAACTTCCAGTGCTATTTTTTGCTTTTCTCACTCTTGTGGTCTCTTCGTTACCTTCTCTGTCACTCTTCATTTACTTTAAATTCACTGACTCTATACCCTAGTTCTACATAATAAGAGTAATGCATATATCCTTCATTATCTGAATCTAATACATTATTGTAAACATGTTAAACATTGATTTTATTTTTTTATAGTAGGGGCCTGTATGCTGTTATTTTTAGTAGGGAAAATAAGAATGCATTCTCAACATATGAAAACACCCAACCAAATTTTCCCAAGTAATAATAAATACTGAAACATGTATATAAAACTCGACAAAGACTTTTTCATAATATAAAGCACTAACGTATCAATTATTTAATCATTTAACACCTAATTATTTAGCGCTTTATGTGCTTATTAGTACATATCCATGCAATGTACAATGATGCTGTCTTGTAAAGTATTAGATGCAAATTACATTTTTCTTCTAAGCAGAAGCTTGACTAATAAATAATATGTTAAAAACACAATGAATAGAATTAATTTTTAACAGAGCAACATAAGGAGACAAGGCATGCTTTGTTTCTTTTCAAAATTAAAGCATTGAAGATATCCCAACTGAGGTACAGTGGTTGAAAGAGAAAGCTGGAAGATGTAGTCAGTGCTGCTGCTTGCTGAAGGGGAAGGATGAGCAGGAGGGAGAGCATGTGAGGGGTGAGAAAGGCAGAAAGTAAATGCCTGAGGTCTGGCCATGTCCAAATAAAGGCAAACAATGGACAATTTCCTCCTGGTTGTTTGACTCTAGAAATGGATGCCTGTCCATTATCAACTATCAGCTGATGCCATAGACAACAACAATGGGAGGATTAAAATTCACATTCCATGTCTCCTTCCATTCACTTTCCTGGTGTCAGTGTAACAGGTGATAGGGAGAGTGTGTGATACATTCATGTCATAATCACATCCAATTGCTACATTATTTTATCTATATGATCTAAACTTTAAAGATTTTCATCAAATATGCATGCTTTCTCTTCTAATTCACAATAATTAAGTTTAGTAATTCTTTTCTGTAATTGTATTTCACAAAAATTCTTCAACATTTTTACTATCCAATGGGGTAAAACAGGCCTCCATACCAGATTAATGTATCTGTTTTGTGTAGTTGTCTTCAAAAAAAATTGAAAGTTTAGCGACAAACTATAGAACCATTTCTTTTTTCATACTTTATTTATTGTTAGGCACGAAATTCTTTTCATAGCCCAGTTGACCAATCTGAGTACCTACCTGCTGTTGACGAAAAGAGTCAAACTCTGTAAAATGTTTTAAGAGATTTATTCTGAGCCAAATGTGAATGACCATGGCCCTTGACACAGTCCTCAGGAGGTTCTGAGAACATGTGCCCAAGGTGATTGAGGTACAGCTTGGTTTTATATATTTTTAGGGAGGAATGAGACATCAATCAAATACATTTAAGAAATACATTGGCTTGGTTCAGAAAGGCAGGACAGCTCAAAGCTGGGGACTTTCAGGCTCTAGGTAAATTTAAACATTTTCTTGTTGACAACTGGTTGAGTTTATCAGGAGACCTGGGATCAATGGAAAGGAATATTCAGGTTAAGATAAAGGATTATGGAGGTCAAGTATTATTGTGTAGAGAAATCTCTCAGATATCAGACTTCAGGGAGAGAGCAGATTGTAAAATGTTTCTTATCAGACCTAAAGGGGTGCCTGACTCTTAGTTGATTATCTCCCAGATCTGGAAAGAAATGAAGGAAAACAAAGTGGGAAGGGGATTCTCTATAGAATGTGGATTTTTCCCACAAGAGACTTTGCAGGGCAATTTCAAGGTAGGGCAAGGAGATATATTTTGGTGAAAATATATTTTGATTTTTCCCCTTGTTATGCCAGAGTCAGATTGGAAAGTAAGTGACAATATAGAGGGTTAAATAAAACCCATCTGAGGATGGAAATTTATGGTTTGTAGGGCATGACTCCCCAGACCCCATAGAAAAGAATTTGGGCAAGACAAAAAAATCAGAGCTTAGTCCTCATTGCTATCAAGACCATTCAATTAATCTTTCATCAAAGCAAAGTCATCTATGTAAGCACCCCCTTTAGATACCGCACCACCAACACTGGGTAATATTGTTCCCAGTCCAAAACGAGGGTCAGGCTGCTTATTCTTGCCTCCCAATAACGAGATGCAGAGGAACTGGGAAAGAAGAGAGTTGATTTCTGTTACCGGGTACAGATAACCGGGAGAATGCCGGGAAAATATCACCAGACCAACTCAAAATTACAGTTTTCCAGAGCTTATATACCTTCTTAGCTATATGTCTGCATGTAAATTTGTATTTCTCTAAAGACACATGTCATTAACTTCTAATCTATAACTAAGATCTGAGAGTCCTGAAGACCTTCCTCTGGAGCCTCAGTAAATTTACTTTATCCACATGGGTCCAGGTGCCAGGGGTGAATACCCTTATTTTACTCATGCTAAATCAAGGAGATTTGGGAAGATCATTTAGACCCCAATAAAACTTGTTTGTGGAGGTCTGAGGAGTTCCTTCAGATAACCCCAGTAAAACTTGTTTAATTCTAAACAGATCCTGTGAAGAATTCCTTCATTATCTTGTTATGCTTCAAGGCCCAGGAATGGCCTAGGCAAAACTCTTGGTGGGCTTTTGTTACATTCCATCCTTTGTATAAGAGCAATGGCTCTATCTGCTTTTAATATTTAAATTAACAACTCAGTCAGTGCTGAAATAGTTGTCATGGAGGCCTGTCTGTTCAGCTGTTAGTGAAACCTGGCCTGCCACAATATGCCTTCAAGGTTGCCAATAACTCTTGGCTCAAATCATAACAGTGGCACTAGGAGACATAAAGATCTCTTGGATATTGTCTCATAATCACCAATCCTAGAAGGAAGTCCTGGGATGTTCTAGAATTTCCCAGAGATATCAAAAGAACTATGTTTGCAAATTTTTCCTTCTTCAGTTTTTCTTGGAATTTTGATGAATGGTTACAGAAAACTTCTCTCATGAGCTTTGACTATCTATTCTTCATTTAGGCATGACACTTTAGATTTGCTACAGTTCTGACATGGAGGCATGTTCTCCCTGGACTGCTCCCAGGCAATGACCAAATGCAGTTGTGAAGGTGAATCCAGGAGATTTCTTTATAACAGAGAATCCCAACAATGGATGATGTTTGCTGGAGGACCCCTCACTGGCCTCGTGAAGACATTCTCAGAGCTATGCCACAGTATAAAGTCTTGCTACCCAATCCTTGTCTTTCTTGTCCCCTCTTGCTGTTGTTAGACCAGCATCACAGTCTGAAGGTGCTCCTTGCCTACTCCTGCTCTTTATCCTTCACAGGTGTTTCTACCAGCTTCTTGTAACTTAAGGCTTCTCAGAGGCCCTAAATGAACATACCACTTAACAATTGTACAAAATTCCATTAGGCCCTGGGATTTTAGGGCTATGCATCAGAGGAGGTTTGGTTGAACATCACCTTTAAAGTTTTGCCTACTGAATTCAATTAGTTGCCCCTTTAAAAGAGATATGTCCAAATCCTAACCCCTGGATACTGTTAAGATGGCTTTATATTTGGGAATGTTTAAGTAATGTAGAATTAGCTTTGGTAATTACCATATAATGTGATTTGCATGTGTAATCACAATTAAGATATATCAAGATGAGATTATCCTGGATTTCTGATGGCCTCTAAGCCCAATGATTAGTGTCCTTGTAAGTGACAGAAAGGGAGAAGATCATGTGAAGACAGGGCAGAGATTAGGAGGGATGTGTGTTGCAAGCCAAAGGTTGCCAGGGATTTCCAGCAGCCACCAGAAATTAGAGGAGAGGCGTGAAACAAATTCTACACATGAGAGCCTTCAGGAAAAAACAACCCTGCTGACATCCTTGATTTCAGACCTCTGGACCTCCAGAATTATGAAACAACGTAAATTTCTGCAGTGTTTAAGTCACCAGGTTTGTGGTAACTTTTTACAGCATGTGCTAGGAAACAAACAAATAGTGATTAGCTTTCCTTGTAGGCAGATTTTACGTTTTACAGCTTCTTGGCAGTGTTTTTTTTTTTCTTTTTTTTTTTTCCATTGCTCAAATGAATTTATGAGATGGTGTTTACAGTTAAAAAAAAAAAAAAAAAAAAAAATCCTGCAATATCAACATGACTGCAGATATGTTCTGGTTGTAATGATAAGCACATTGGTCAAAATGACATTCTACAATTCACTTTGAAGACTGCTGCAGCCTGCACTGAAATATGGAACTTCGCTCATCCTTGTATTTTTCAGATTGTGCAATGTTGCACGGACTATAAACTCCCTAAAATCATCAATGCAAACTGGCTGTTGTAAAAGTGTGGTAGGGATTGAGAGGAGTGAAAATTAGAGCTAGGAATATTAGGAAGGGAATGTTTAGGAGGTGTGGGGCTGCAGGTACTCGTAAGTGTCTGGAGATATGCATTATCATAGAATCAGAGAATGCCGTAGCTGGAAGAGTCCTTAAGTATTGTTTCTTTGAAGTATCAGAAAGAGAAAATGAAGGTCTACTTTGTGAGAAAACTATGCTATAGATCATCTAAGAGCCAAGATCGGGAAACAAATCCTTCAACTACATTTAATTATGTGTACAGTTAGTTATAGCCTCCTTCTCACATTAAAGCTTCATACCTCCTGACGTACCGTAAAGATGAGGGGATGCATAAAGTCACAAGGTAAATATGACACATTCCTGAATTTTGTTCTCCATGTAAGATTTGGGGACAATATTTTGAGTTTTATGTTCTCTAAACTATGTATGTGAGCAAATAATATTCCTTAAAATGTATATGCTCGCAGGATAAATAGATTTTGGTTTCTCCATACTGCCTAATATTGTTTGTTGGTAAGTGTACAGAGAACTGAATCTTTTTATGTTCAGAAACTAATTGGAAACTTTAGTAATTTTGTATTGTCTTAAAACAGGATGTTATTAGCATTGTGACTAGGGAATACGGAATTGTTACCAGAATGTTTGGTTTCTCAGTAAGTGTTTTGCAACCCACATAAGAACTTAAAAAATAAAATAAAATGAAACTGTCATCTTCTGAACTAGCGTGGGTTTAAATATTTTTAATGTACACATTCAAAAATGTAACTCATACTTGCATTTCCTTAAACGTTTTGATCTAAACACATAAAATGACTGCATTTAATTCTGTTGCCCACAAAAGTGAATTTTCCATCACAAAAAATATACAATTTCTATTTTACATATAACTTTAAGATATCTTATATTGTATTCAAGTTGTTGGTTAAAGAGAGGAAGTTAAAAGCATTTAGTGAAAATGTAAAAGAAAATTAAGAAAATTGTGAATAATCTGAAATTAAGGTTATAGAAAAATGAAATCCCCAGGGCTTAGCTTAAGGCCTGATGACACAGGTGATGATAAGGGCTCACTGTCAATGAATATATACTGTGCACCAGCTACTAATCCCAGCCTAAGGACAAAGATAACATTATTATTATATCCATCTAACAAAATAGCAATATTATCACCACAAATAGTGAATGGTAGTTAAGCAGCACTTGTCAATCTTCCTTCCTACTTAGGTAAACTGTCCATGCGTCCACTCTTAAGCCAGACCTGCTGTGAAGAAGATTGCATTCTCTCTTACCCACTAAAGGACAACATTCTAGTGGGTGTTTAAAAAATTTTTTTTAATTGTTTATTTTTTCACTCTTGACTGAATAATTTCTATTAGCAAGCTATTTTTTTTTCCTCTCTTTTCTTAAAAAAATTATTTTGCCTTCACTTCTTGCAGTCTAGCTACTGCCCAAATTCTTTCCTTCTATGGCCAAAAAAATGTTTTTGAATGAGCTGCCTATATTTGCTGCCTCCCATTCCTCTCATCATATTTTCTCTTAAACTCACTCTGGGTTGTTTTTTTCCCCAGCTACTGAATTGAAACAGCCCTTGAAAGTGACACAAATGATTTCCGTCTTGCTAAACTTAAAAGTCTTACTAAATCTGCTCCTCATTTAACTTGATATTATGTGACACTTTGCTTTTAGGATATATTATTTTTCCTGGTACTCTTGCTATTTCACTAGGCATTCATTATTAGTTTCCTAGCAGATTGCTTCTCTTTTCCTGGTGCTTGAACTGCAGAGTGCTCCAAAACTCAGTCCTTGCTATCTTACTTATCTACAATCACTATCCATGTGATGTCATCCAGTTAAATACTGTTTATATAGAAATGATATTCAAATTTAGTGCTTCAGCCCAGGCTTTTCTACTGGATTCCACACTCATAAATAATTGCTTTACTAATGGCCACACTTGGATATCTAATAGATTTATCAAATATAAAATGCCTAAAACTAAAATTGAAGACTCTCTATTCCAAACATGGTTTATCAGCAGTGTTCATCATTTTACTTATTGGCAACTATATCCCTCCAATTGCTCAAACTTACAACTTTGGGATTCTTGACACATTACTTTCACAACCCATATCCAATCAATAAAGAAATTCTTTTGGCTCTACTTTCAAAATAATTCATCTTTCCTGCTCCACCACTAACATTTTCATGCCATCACATCTCTATACTGCATTGATATAAGAATGTCTTAATAATGTATTATGTTTGTATTCTATCTTCTTGCACTAGAATACAAACTATAGGATTAGGCATATTTTCTGTTTTGTTCAATGATATATTCCAATAGTTAGAACAGTACTCGTTCTAAACTCAATAGGTGGCTTGAGAGTATTTGAAAGAATGATTAAGAAGTCATAGCTGCAGACTTTTATTTCTGTTCTTTATCTCCAGATTTGTCTTGACACACCTATTTATTCTTTCTAAAGTACATAAAATCCCATATAGATTGTTTCATTAATTATTGCTTATCAGAGTTGAATGTTAGCATTCTTTCCCAACTCCACATTAATAATGTCATGTGGGAGGCTTGAAATTGTCATGGTGGAAATATTTACAACACAGCAATTGGCAAACACTACAGTATGTACCCTCCACATACTGAACAGTTGTTAAACCTTTACCAGCACACTATTTGTCCACACCAGTCAATTCTGTCCCTAATAATATTTCTCAATTAGCAATTATGTTTTCAATAGAAATTTTTAGTTATAGTATAGATGACTGGCTCGAAGGCAAGTATACTCTTTTTCTTAATGTATTTTCTACACAATAAAATATGTATAAAGGTGGAAATTATTTCATAGATTCCTAGTGTCTGGATAGGGTTTCTGGATAAATTAGCAGATATTTGTCTGGGTTCCTGGCTAAATTAGCAGATATTTGTCTTTCAAAAAAAAAAAAAAAAAAAAATCACTCTTACAAATATTTTGTGCAAGGCATTGGATTAGATTCATACATCAAAACATTAAATGTAGATAGATGAAGGAGTAAAAATTGCTAGCAAATACAAGAAACAGTTAATAAAAACTGATGTTTAAGAGGATTAACAATGATAACAAATATGAAAAGGAGAAAGGAAATTTTCTTCATATTCTCAAATCTATAGTCATTTTGGAATTAACTAGTTTTTATTTTTCAGAAGTAGAAATACTTATTGCTATATGTGTAACAGTTTGCTCAAATATATTATGTCCATTATCATTTTAAGCTAACAATGATTCCAAGAGCTTAGCAGGAACAGGTAGAGAGTGACTCGCACTCAGAGCAGCTTAAAGTATTTGCCCAGAATCCTGTGGTGAGCCAGAAGCAAAGACCTGAACAGAGGGTTTGGATTTTGTACAGCTTTTCCTTCTGTAGCAGTATCATTAGAATATTATTCTTAGGATTTTAAAAAATCCAAGTGTATAGATTTCAAATAGAATATAAACTGCTACAAGATAGCTGTTATTATTTTTAACAATAGTTCCATATTTCTTTTTCAATCTCTTTGTACTTTTATGAAAATTCTCACACAAGTACATATAAACTTCTGTTTCTTAGTAACTAGTTCTCTAAATCTCTTATTCTATAGTCCTGTAGGTATTTATTTCCTTTCTGCTGCTGGCTATAAGTAGAACTTCTTTTATATTATCTGGGGAATTTCATTTAATGACAATATTATTTTCTGGATCTCTCTGCTGGATTCCAAAATGCTATTTTTGCTATTGTGACCTAAGGTGAGAGTAAATAAATCTTTAAATAAAATGTTCTCATGAGGTTTTTTTTTGCTTCCCTAAAAGAAGTTCCCTGTGTAGCAATCAGACAAAATATATATTCATTCATAGGAAAATTTAACAGGATACAAATTGCTCATTAACTCTTACTTTCTTTATGCATGTGATTAAGGATCAGAGCAGTGATCAATTCCATCTCAACTGCCTATAAGACTCAATTGAGAGGCTTTTTTTTAAAGGTCCTCATGACTAGCCAGTTATGGAGATGTAGGCCAATTAAATCTTCATCACTGTGTTTTGAGCGCAGACATCAGCGAATATTAAAAGCTCCCCGGATGATCCTGATATGGATCCAGGTTTGAGTATTACTAGATGAAGATAAAGCACTATTTCACCACTTTTAAGTACTGTATAGCTAAGGGAAACTTTATGAAATGTAACATTGGACTGAATGCTACCATATTGTCTGTACAACAATGATACAATTTAAGTATACAATTTTACAATTAAATTATATAATTTAATTATAACTTTACATTTAACATTTATATAATTGATAAAGATATCAGACACATTAATGCTAGCTAAGTATTTAAATTAGAAAAATCTTCTCTTTAAACAGTTGAAGTTGCAGAGCCCTCTCTACTACAGGGTTAATACAGTTCCTGAAAAAATGCTTTTTGCTGAGCACAAGAAAAGTCTTCTGGGCCATGAATATCTTTTGTGATAAGAGGGAAAATCTATGTGGGGAGGCTTAGATTTTAAAGGAAACTTTTGAAAGCACTGAATTGAGCGACCCGAAATATGACTTTTCCATGGTCCCACTGAGCCTCTCTCACTTTGTAAAAACTATCATACTGCCTGGAAAACCAGTATCTTTACTGAACGTGGGAAACATGGCACTATTTTGGTAAAACAAAACAAAACAAAACAAAACAAAACAAAAATCATATAGTGAACCTACAGTCAGTCCACTAAAAACACATTATTTATAAAAATGACAAATGCATTTTGTAAGTTGGGTCTTGACTTTAACAGTAGAATATATGATAGTCTCTTCACAGCAGCTATGACTACTATTTAGGTGGCAAAATTATTGGCCTTGACTTTTAAAATATATTTACTGTACAGGAGTTTGAATCACTACTGTACATTCTTTTGGCTGTGTGATATTAGCTGTGTAATAACAAGGTTCCTAAGCCAAATTGTAAACTTGTATTTGTTCTTTTTCCAAAGTCACGAGAATGGTTTTGGGTCATATACAATAGCTTGAATCATTATATAAAACTGTTTTAGCTGTGTGATCCTAAGTAGGTAATAATTTCCTCAACTTTGATCTCTTCATGTGTTAAGCAGAAGGAATATTTGTCAACATTATTGTGAGTTTTAAATGAGATAATAGAACGCTTTGCAAACTCTAAAATGCTCATGCATTCAAGTTATAATTAATAGCGTTACTAGTGCCCAATACACAAATCGGATGCAGATTCTAAGAGAGTTATTATGCGGTGTCCCATGGAGCATGAGTTATGACCTACTGTGTTTGAGAAGGTCCTGAGAGATTTTGTGGATAAGTTGACAGATAAACCGTGCCATACATTATGTTGAACTTCACTCGACGTTGGAGAGATTCCTGAGGAAAAAAAAATCATCAGCAAAAGAAGAGCTCTAAAATCATGGGATGCCTTCAGAATTGGATGAATGGATTTTGAATAGTAAATACGGAAGGTATAGAAAATAACTGTTGGAAGACAGGTTTGGATCATATTTTTACACACCTATGGTGCCAAGAGGAGGAGTTTGTGTTTCAATCCAAAGGCAAGAGGAAACTGCTGAAGGGTGATGATTTGTTTAAAGTCACGTTTAGGATGGAACAAAGGAAGAAAGATTTATTGGGCACCAGACATTCTGCTAGACACAGTACTGCCAGATCCCTATCATTATTCTAATTTTAAATATTAGAAAACTGAACCATAGAGAGGTTAAAAATATGCCCAGGGACATTCAGCCAAGAATTCCAGAGCCAAGATTCAAACCTAAATCTAGCTGGCTTTAAATCTCTCCATTACTTCATGGGGCCTTTGAGATTAATCTGACAAGTATGTGTTGAGTTTTTTGGGAATAAAGAGGCAAAGAGGCAGGAAAATCACAAAGGAAACTCACTCAAGTTGTAACAGATGCCTAAAGAGATGTGAGAGGAACTAAAAGTGCTTCATTTTTCATGTAGTACTTTTTTAGGATCCATTTGCTATTTTCTAAACATTACCAAATGCTATTAGTCATTTATTTATTTTCAATTCAGGCTAATGTAAAGGGGCTTTAATTTTTCTTGAAAATCATGTAAAAATTCTGAACGTTGTAAAAGTAAATAAAAATTTAATATTGATCCCTAACATGTAGCTCATTTAACTCGCATGGCATTGTTTATTACATGACTCAGCCAAAATGAGAAGATTCACAGGGTGTGTGCATTTTGGGGGGCCCCTGGAACTACTCAAGTACCAGAGCAGGTGATAGAAAGGTAAAGTATAGGAGAAAGTCAACTCATCTACCCATAAACATTTTCTTTGTTCTTTCCCAGCTCATTCCAAGAATGTTTGCTTAATAAAACACCTCCCACTTTCATGCTTAGTACCATTTTCAGCTCTAAGGTGATTCTGATAGTGATGAAAAAGACAGCCTCTTGTCTCAGCTGTAGTTATTGGTATAGTATTAAATTACTTACTGGGAAAATGGATATGTTAGTCAAAGAGCAGTAATTTGTATTCACTGTTGTTTTCCAAGTATCCTGCCCTGCTAGTCAAGCCAAGCATAGGAACCTCTGAAATTAGCCCCATGTTTCAGAACTTCCCCAAGTCATACCCCTCCTTTGCTTTCCAGGAGATCCAATCTTTTGTGCTGTGCATCTGTCCAGCTCCCTTATCCCAAGAACTAAACCTGCCGTTTTCAACCTGGCTGCTTAGCACTGGGTTGCCTAGCACTTCACTGGTCAATCTTCCAGGTTCTTTCTCCCATTACAGACATGTGTTTACTAAACTGATCTCCAAGCTCACAGCTGCCTGCCTGGCTGGCTGCTTGCCTGGATTTCTCAGCATTGCTCAGCCCAGTATCTGTCACTGTGCTCTTTCTTGAAGCTCTATTATTAGCTGAATTATGACTGAGGCCACATCTTACTATCTGTTCATCCAGGTATAACTTCCTCTGTTTATTTTGTCCTAGAAGGCAGGTCAGGCCTAGTTATAGATCCTTTCCCCTCTCCACTGCCCCAATGTAGTTTTGGACAGAATGTAACTCAGAGTTGGCTCAATAAAAAAGATAGGAATGTTTATGGTGATAGCTCATAGGAAGAAATTTGGACAAGCAGTTAAGTTACAAATAAGATAAATGTGCGTTCCCCCACGAAAGAAGGTAAAACATAGCAGTAGGATTTTCACAACTTAGTGCAATTTGGGTGCCCGAGAAGACACGTAGATAATTCACGTAAAAAAAGTGCTGTCGAGAGGTTATGGATATCCCGAACTCTCTGATGTTCCATATGCAAATCCTGATCCTTAGAAGATTGACCAGTCAAGTCAGGGCCTCAGTCTTAGAGAAACTGGGTCCAAGAAATCTTATTAAGACAGGACGATAAGAACAAGATAGTGCTCTAGTTTCCAAACTAGATTGTGAAATGGAGATCAGATATTAAGATATTAGAACTGGAACTTGAGAATTGGAGAGGCAGTGAGTTGAATTGATAGTGATTCATCTGAATATCAACTAGAGCAGCTTAAATTGTCTCAGGCCACATCATTATTGAGCCCTAGTTCACGGAAAGGGGAGTCATATATCTAGAGGTTTTTGGCTGTTAATTTAGCTCATGATTTCTCTACTAAGAATATTCATTATAAACTATGACCAGTACATTTTATGACTAGTAAAATGTTGTAGGAATAATTTTATGAGCTTTCCCTTTTTCTGCATCATTTATAAATAATTATTGAATGTGTTTTTTACTCTCATATAAACTTGAAATGAAAAGGTCATTTAAGCAGTGTCTCTAAAGTTGTGTGGGAGGCCTATGTGGGAGAAACCAAAATTGTTTTCTCCGCCTTCCATTTTATCATTGGCTTAAGATATGGTTAAAATAAACATGGTCTATTGAGATATGATATTCCATAATGTATGCCTCTGTTTATGTGTGTGTCTCTGTGCGTCTGCACAGTATGGGTTACATCTACGGTTATGGATAAAAAGAAGTAAAAGCGGTTCTGCTAACTTATAATAGTGCCTTATTATCCACAAAGAAGGATTTGAGACTAAGGAATCAGCTTCGTGTCTCTTTTTAGTATATAGTTTGGTCTCAGTAGTGTAAGTTTTCTAACAAAGTACATACAGAAGCAATTACTGTAATTTATTGCCATTTAGGAATAGCTCTGATTAATTTAATCTCAATATTTATTGCAATTCTGTTGTTTCAACTTTGTGATAAAGGTGAAAGGTGTGCAAAAATGAAAGCACACATTTTCTGCCCTAGAACAACCTCCAATCTAGCAAGGGACAGGACATAAAAAATTAACCCTGATCACAATGTGGAAAGTGCCAGCAAATTATATACCAAAAAAGAAATACATAGGAAGCTGTATAGGCATCAAGCAAATGCGCATGCGCGCACGCACCCCTCAGAGGATGTCCACAACAAAAAGACAAACCGTCTAATTAAAAAATGGTCAAAGAATTTTAATAGACATTTCTCCAAAGAATATACCAATGACCAATATGCATATAAAAAGATGCTCAATATTATTAGTCATTAGCAAATGACTAATCAGATGTAAATCAAATCATTTCACATCCACTAGGACGGCTATAATGAAAAAATGGTTAGAAAATAACAAGTGTTAGTAAGTATATGGAGAGACTGAAACCCTTATACCTTACTGGTGGGAATGTAAAATGGTACAGCTGTTGTGAAAATCAGTTTAGCAGTTCCTCAAAACATTAAACATAAAGTTACCGTATGACCTGGCAATTTTACTCACAGGTATATAGCCAAGAGAACTGAAATATATGTTTATACAAAAACTTGTACACTTGAATGTTCATAGCAACATTCTTAACATCCAAAACCTGGAAAGAAGTCAAATATACATCAGCTGATAAACAGATTCTTAAAATGTAGTGTATTCATTATAATGGAATATTGTTCAGCTATAAAAAGGAATGAAGTACTGATACATGTTATAACATGGAAAAACCTGGAAAACACTAAACTAAGTGAAAGAAGTCAGACACAAAGGAAACATATTATATGATTCCATTTACATGAAATGTCCAGAATAGGCAAATCCATAGACACAGAAAATAGATTAAGGATAGCCAGAGGTTAGAGGAGAGAAAATACAGGAAGTAACTGTTTAATGGGTATAAGATTTCTTTACAGGGTGATGAAAATATTATGGGATTAATTAGTAGTAATGATTGCACATCATGAATATGCTAAAAATTACTGAATTGTACACTTTGAAATTGTTAATGTAGTCAATTTTATGTGACATGAATTTTATCTCACTTAAAAGTACTGTTTCACAGGCTGGGCACTGTGACTTATGTCTGTAATCCCAGTTCTTTGGGAGGCAGAGGCAGGCAGATCACCTGAGATCAGGAGTTCGATACCAACCTGGCAAACATGGTGAAACCCTGTCTCTACTAAAATTATAAAAATTAGCCAGGCATGGTGGTGGGCCCCTGTAATCCCAGCTACTTAGGAGGCTGAGGCAGGAGAATCTGTTGAACCCAGGAGGCAGAGGTTGCAGTGAGCCAAGACCATGTCATTGCACTCCAGCCTGGGGGACAAGAGCGAAACTCTATCTAAATATAGAGTTTCACACACATACACAAACCCACAGAATTTACCATATAAAGAAAGGAAATGATACATTCCAAGTAAAAGTATAATTCACAAAATATAGGCATTATGTATTCAATGGGCTTGTATGAGAGAGTTTTCTAGCAGGATGTTTCAAAAACTAATTTGTGAATTAGTTTTCTGGAACTGGGAAATATTTTGTGGTAGTCCACATATCACTGACTCTTAGCAAAGGTCAACAAGAATTAGATGCAAATGGTAGCAAACAGTTTTCCATGCTCTGTTCCATAAAAGAAAATGGGAAAATCTACGTATTTCCTACATTTTAATTTTAAGGGTTTTTTTCATTATTATTCAAACTTGATTAAATATTCAGATGACTCATCCATATTTCTTAGCTGTTATTTCCTTCTAACTTAAAAGTACATTGTAATTCTGAGATTTCTCAATCAAAAATTATATTTCAATATGTATAATGAGCAATATTTTAGTAGACTGAATGAATATATCTATATCATATTAATGTATTTAACTTTAATTGTAATAATATTTATGATAATTCTTTTATGACATTATTTTATTAACTTAAAATTTCTTGTCACCAACTAATAAGATGAAAGGTTTAAAAATAATAGTACTTTTGAAGAAAATAATTTATAATTCTTTTGGTAATATGTCTAAGCTTTGTTTCTTCATTAAATGGGGTAATCTTTATATATAACAAAACTAAAATGTTATTCACAATGCATATATAAGGTAAAATACATGACATAACTAAGTTAAAGCTTACTTACTAAAGCTTTAATTTAATTACTAAAGTAAGCTTTAATTTAGTTGTGTTATGTGTGTAGAGAAAATTCTCCTTAAAAATATCTACAAGATACTAAATCTGTAGCTTCCCTCTAAATGGACTCACCATTGAGGCTTAGCTACACATTTTATTTTTCTTATCCAGCAGTATTTTTTTTATTTAATGCAGTGACCTTTTTGTTTCTTTGTAATTTCTTTTCCAATCATACAGCCTTTTAAAAATGGCAATAGACATTTTATATGTTGGTTTTTAAATTTAGTTTCTGCTGATACTTGTTTACATTTTAAGTGGTCTCTTTCTGGACTGGGCTATACAATCACAATATGTGCATATAAACAATTTTTGTGTTTTCTGTTTTTTATAGATTCTACAAAGAAATTAAAGGATGTTCTTGAAGAATTCCATGGTAATGGTGTGCTTGCAAAGTATAATCCTGAAGGGGTAAAACTTCTTTTTCTTTATATCAGTTTCATATATATGCTTGGAAGAGGATATTTCTTAATGAAAAATTCTTGGAAAAATGTATGTGTGTGTGTGTGTACACATATACATTATATATGTATGATACAGATATGTGTGTGTGTATATATATATGCACACCATAAACCATTTACCATGTACCATAACATAAACAAAATTAAGTTCATAATGCAATGCTATGCTAGAAGATATATTAAATGTTGTACAACATTTTTCATTCAAATAACTCATCTATATTGTATGCTTGAAAGAATATGAATCATTTAAGTGTAGTGTTTGTTATTTTCCTAGAAGTCAGGAAACAGCATTGGATAAAAGAGAGAAGGAATATGCTTGGCTCTCAGTCTATGACCTACAAATTTCAATCCAAAATGGATATTGGTGTAGGGGTAGGGAGTTACCCCTTTCAGGCAATTATTTCCTTGACCAAGGAAGGATTTTGTGTTTCTTATACCAGGTCTGTAACCTTAAGGAGCCAACTTGTACAAAAAGAGAGGGATTTTTTTAAATCTTCTATTTTACCTTTTACCAGTAAGCTTAAGATTTCTTGAAATCATTTTCTTATGAAAACTTTGCATGTCTTGTCAATTGTTTTTGAACACCATGCTTGAATGAATGCCTTTACCTTCCTAATTGTTTGTTAAGTAACCTATTTAATATTAGTTGAGAGATGTTACATTTTAAATGTTTGATCACCATTACTGTTAGTTCATTTGTAGGTTCAGAAGGCAACATTAGGTTGCTTCAAGCTTCTCTTTGCAAAAGATTCTTTTGTCGGGATGTATTAACTAGATAGATTTGTTTGCTGACTAAAATGTGACTTATTTTTTGCGATTATTGTTTCATTTTTGTATGTTTGCAAGAACAGACTTCTTAGTTATCTTTCAATATTGTACTTCCCTGGGATTTATAGAACTTAATTTTAGTTATCATAACCCTCAAGCTATTCAAATTGTTTTGAGATTTCCTATCAGTATTTCTCATAGTTAGCTATTTTTCATGTCATATATCCTTATTCTGTCTACATTCTGGTACATTACTGAGACTTTTAAAACTCTTTAGGTTGGAATTTATTTTCTTAAAAAATAAAATTAATATTGGTGCCCATAAATGATGGAGAAAATAAAGGCTATTTAAAGCCATTACCATTTTTCTGTATTGGAAAAAAAATAGATGTTTGACCTACATTTCCCTCATATTGTATTTTTCTAGATGGCATAGAGAAGGGGAAAATAAAGTTAGCAGCTAAACTTACAAAACCGAGAATTTCAAAGCCTAAGAAAGCAGAGTGGGAAAAGTAAAGATGAATTATAGCACTGAATTGCTACAAGAAAAAAAAATTGTCATTAATATTTATATTCACCACAATACTTGAAAACTTATTTGCTTATCTAATCTATATACAGGAATAAAACCTGTTTTTCTCCCTAATGATAGCTGCTGGCTACAAACTCAGTTAAGTGATCTTGTTTGCAAAGCAGCCTTTTTGCTTCAAATTTTTTTTTTTTTTAAATTTATAGGGCTCTCAAGACTTAGTCTTACTGTTATTATATATTTCATGAGAATTACCATTCACCATATACTACATTTATTTATTAAGGTAGTTATTAGACACATTATTAGACACACATATCACCCTTTTCAACCATGTTATACCTTTCATAAATGTACAGATGTATTGTTGAAACATGTTATTAAAATAATGAACAGTTGAAAAACAAAAAGATCTCATTACAACTCAAGAACAATTCTAAATTAAGAGCAAAACCACTCTCTTATCTTAATTAATTTTGATAACATTTTTCCTTCAGAAGAAAATTTTAAGGTTTATATAACCATTTTAAAAACTAGTATGTATCTTCTAAAAGTCAATCGAAAATAATTAGGACTATCTAATGATGAGAAATAAATCTTTATGACCTTAAAGTTCTCTTCAATACATGACCTCATCCAATTTATAAAAAATTACTCTTACAATATGACAGAATTCCTAATGTCAGTTCACATGTGAAGTTATCACTCTCCATTGGCTTGTCAAGTTGACCCAAAGTTGTTTGCACTGATGACTAGTTAATGATGCTCAATTATACAAGAAAAAATGGACAATTGAGTAATCCAGCCTGAATTTGGAATGATAATTAATTCATTGTTTTCCAAAAGGAACATAGCTTGTATCATTTACATAAAATGTATTGGCAAAAATTAAATTGCTTAACCTCCTACAACATAAAGCTATTTAAATGGTAGATGTACTATTTTGCTTATAATTCCCTTGAATTACTGAATTTTTAAAGTGCTGGGGATAAAAATTTAACTCAAAAAAGATGTGACCTGTTGAAGTGTATTTTAATAGAGAAAAAATATTAAGTATAATTTGTGAATGAATCATTTACTTTTAATTCCTATTAAAGATCATTTGATAATCGTTACTTGAAGAAATGAATAAGAGAAATCTAAACAATGGCCTTAAAGATTCTGTAGGAATAAAAACCTTTCAAAGGCCTTGAGATTCCCAAATTAATAAAATTATAAAGTTTTTAAATAAAGAAACTATTCTAAGAAAAGTGAAATAATTTGTCCAAGACTCACCAGCTAGCTCACAACAGTAACCACAACAAAAACCTAATTGACTAGAATCCCAGTTTAAGGCTAATGTCCTGTGCTCTTCACTTCGTTGACCAAGCCATAGGGGAGAGGACTGTCCTCTTAGATAGGAAGGAAAAAGGTTAGGGGAAGGCATGGGAAGATATTTCTTTTGTAGTGAGTGTGGCACTTCCCAGTACACATACATGTTAATGACTCATGCCTGACAAGGGGAGAGAGTCTTATTAGTCTCCACCTACTCTTGTGTAAATAATATAATGTTAAGAACATTATTACAAGCTAGTTTGTAGCAGAGATCCAGTCTTAGTGAGATTATTCACAGTAAAACATGGTCAGGCCATATAAAGAGTCTCCTGAGAGCAGTAGAATTTGGTAGTACGAGGGGAAGACAATTTAGCATTCCATGTGTTTTTTTTTTTTTTTCTTTTGGTCTTGGACTTCAAGTTCAATTTCAAATTTTTCCACTCACAGCTGAGATATGGGAAGAAAGTGGCAGATGTATATAGAAATATATTTTAATCCTTAAGGGTACAGAGAGATGCTAGGTGTGATGCTGATAGAAGGAAACCTTAGGAATGGGAAATACATATTCAAAATCTAACATACCTTTATATACATGGTTATATTTCTATTAATCCTCTGAAATATTTTAATCATACTATATGTGTTACATATTATATTTATCTGTCAGAACAGTTTGCTTATTATATACAAAGACTGATCTAGTCATTGATTCTCACATTTTAGTGTACCTCAGAATCAACTGTGGGGCTTGTTAACACAGGGATTGCTGTCTGCCTCCCCCCTACCCCACGCAGTTTTAGATTCAGTGTTTCTGGGGTGGGGCTCAAGAATTTGCATTTCTATCAGTTTCCCAGCTTATGCTGATGCCACTGTTTTGGAACTATGTTTTGAGACCTGTGGATCTAGGGTATGTTTTAAAATCAACCTGTAAACTTGAACTTTTAGCTAAATAATCAGAGATATGAGATAATGAGTATAAATTATCTTACATTAACACATGTATTCTTTCTTTCCTTGCATGCACAGAAACAAGACATTCTTAACCAAGTAAGACATTTTCTTTTCTATTAAAGTCTGTCTTTTCTTTCTTTATTCTGATATGATCTATGAATTTCTCATCCATATCACTGAACTATACTTCTGTACCAATACGATTTCTATAGTATATGAGATTGCCTGTAATACTCATAGGTTATAATTGAGTTGAATGTGACACATTTTTTTTAATCAGTCAAAGGATTTGATGCCTTAATAGGAGCTGGTACCTTAATAGACAAAAAGGGTCTCAAGTGTGGTCTTCAGTTTTGTAGACCCTGGAATTAATTTTTCTAATTTCGCCAAGATATATCAGGCTGTGCTATTATACTTTATTTAGTAAAAGTTTTAATTTATTAATTTACCATGAGAAATTTTAAAATGCAGTGACAAGGCTTTGTTTTGTTTTGTTTTGTCTACAGTGCTGTGATAGAATCTGTGGGGGAAACATAACCAAAGAGTTGTTGATTTTTGCCCTCCGGGGAAGATTATTCAATCTGTTACTTCAACCACTCTCCCTGAAAATATGTTTTGTAAATTAAGTTTTAGATCAGTAGTTCAGTTGGGTGCACAGAATTCCAACACATTTTCAGGTGCTCTAAATGGATATTTTTAATCACACTGGAGTAGCTATATCTATTGTCTTCCCCACTGTAGAAATATTTCCTACCAAAATGCATGAGTTGTCTAAAACTGTAATGTTGTCTCCTTTGGACAATCTTGGATATGTACTAGCTTCTTCTTATTCTTAAATTGTTTGATGGTTTTAATGACAAGAGCCACAGTCATTTCATGTCCAACATGTAAGGTACAATTATAACATCAGAATGATACTAGTGGACTTAGATACAGGTCCTACATCTTACAATATCCTATAAAGAGGCACTGGTAACATGGCAACTCATCGACTGTGGCGACATTTACTAGCCTCAGTTTCAGAGGATGACCTTTTCCTGATTTCACCTGTGACTTTTCTGGAAACTTGTTTCCCCAAATATGGACTAAGTAGGCTTGATGACACTTAAGAGGCAATCCCTTGGAGTAAATGATTGTTTTCAAGAACGTCATTCAAGAATTGTCATTCAAGTATGTACGTTTTTAGGACTTGGCTATTAAATGGCTTTTGTTGAGCACCCAACAAACACACCTTTTTGCACAACCTGCATCTTTTCTAGAGGCTGTCTGAAAACTCATGTCAAAATAAGCTCTAGCTTTTTGGGGGGTCAGCAGAATGAGTTTCTTCCTTCCTTTTCCTTGCCCAGTCTTTGTTTCATGTGCAATGACTTAGCAGGCAAGCAATTGCAGTTACAGAATAGAAAGAACTGACAAAACTGAGGGTATTCAAGGGGAGAAGAATGAAAGCCTGCACATGTTACTGCTCTATGTGTGCTCTTTGTTTATCAGTGTTCTCTGAGCGTAGGATTTTCTCCGTAGATGTTTCCTGTCAGTAGATGTTCCTTGGCCTGAGGCTGAGTTATGCTTTCATAGCTCCACAGGGGCTTTCTTTATTTTTGCACTTGGTACTCTGTAATGTAGTTTCTCTTAATGTGTATACCCTTTACATTCAGACAATATGCTTTTACCCCTTAATAAGGAACCTGGGGATTCAAAACCTACCTTTTGTAGTGCTGCTGCCTAAAGCAATATTTTAAATGTCCTTAACAAGGATAATGACAATGATATAATTATTAACAATGATATAAAAACCTTTTTACTGTAAGCTATAATTATCCTTCTAGAACCAAATTCAACCCTTTCCATTATGGAAAGCATAAGGAAAGTGTAACAGAGAAAATATGGTCTGAGGAGTCTGACTGACCTGAATTCATCTTAACGGGCCTTGGACAAGTTTTCTATCTGTCGTTTGTTCACCTATAAAATGAAGAGAGCATCAGCCTTATTGGACTGTTAAAAGGGTTAGATTCTAAAGTGTATGTATAATAAATAGCTCTGTGTCTTGCACATAACAGGTGTTCCACTAATGTTTAGAGACAGTGGCTGTGGTCATACTTTAATGATCAATGTGATTTCACAGAAAAGTTCTAGAGCACATGCCAAAGATGAGAGTGAGAATATTGGAGATATACCACCAACAAATTCTGTTTCCTTCATTTTCTCAGGACCTCATTTTCTCATTTTAAATTGAGAAACTCTAACTCTGCTGTCTTCTGCACTCAAAAATAATTTCCTTCCACCATGTGGTAGGAGTGGGGATCATGCCATGTAATTTGCTTCCCCTCCCAAACCTGGCCACAATCCAGAGTGCTGTCCTGGTAGCAGAGCTATTATCTCTTGTATTGCTCCACTTCCTACAACTACATGGTGCTAGGACACTTAGTTAGCAAGGAACAGAAGAAGCATGTTAACCAATATTTCTGCTTCTCTTCCCTATTACCATCAATACAGTTTCAGTGATGTTCCTCTTCTTATCAAATCTATCTATAATTATAAAATACAATTATATCAATTGTGACCAATTTCTTTCTTTACAAAGAAGTTTGAAATCAAGCATAAATGCATTTGGGAAATAAACAAATAACTCTTCTTAGTTTAATAATAAATGCCAACATTGAAAAGGGGTATTTAAATTCACATTGTAGAATGTTTGTTCTTTCACTTCTTTAATAACATTTATTAAACAATTGGTATAGAATTTAAAAATTAATGTTGGGGTTTCTAGCTGATCTTTTTGTACTTTTCCAAATATAAGTTAAAAAGTTAAAACCAACATTACTCTGTCACATCTAAATTTTATTTTTAGGGTTTATCTGTTGTTTTTACTTGTGCTTTTTCATCATTAGAAATAGCTTTTTTGGCCAGCTATGGTGGCTTACACCTGTAATCCCAGCACTTTGCGAGGCCAACACGGGCCGATCACTTGGGAGTCAGGAGTTTGAGACCACCCTGCCAGCCTGGCCAACATGGTGAAACACTGTCTCAACTAAAAATGCAAATATTAGCTGGGTGAGGGGGCAGGCGCCTGTAGTCTTAGATACTTTGGGAATCTGAGGCAGAAGAATCACTTGAACCCAGAAGGTGGAGGTTGCAGTGAGCCGAGATCGTGCCATTGCACTCCAACCTGGGCAACAGAGTGAAACTCCATCTCAAAAAAAAAAAAAAAAAGCTTTTTCAAGCAAAAGAGCATTGCAAGGTACTAAAGGAATATAAATCTAGACATTTTGGTAAAAATGCTTAGAATGTCTATAAAGTTTAATTTTTAAAGGTGAAAGAAATCATAAATCATATTTTTAGGTGAACAAGTTAATTTTTCCATTTAGAAAAATACCTCCAGTAGCAATGTGGACCATGGACTTGGGTAGAAGAGAAGACTAGATATGAGTTACGGAGGCAGTCCAATCAAGTAAGAACATTAGATGACAATGGGTATCACAATGGAGATGGGGGGTAGGCAGATTTGAATACATTTCAGATATATGGCCCAAAGTAATAGGTTATACTTTGAACACCAAAGGGTACAAAAACAGTCACAGTCAACACAGGGTTTTCAAGAGTGGGAAATTGAATAATCATACCATTAATTTTAATTGTTATACCTTATTTGTGTATATCTTTTTTTTTGTCTGAAATGGCAGACCAATTTGACACAGCAGAAAATGCATCTAATACTGATAAACCAGTGGGAAATTACCTTGTACCATGTGTTATTATTGCAAAATCTGTTTAGAAAATTATACCTTAAGTATAACGTAATGCACATTGAAGTTAGAAATATTTATGTCTTCAGTGTCAATTAGAAGCTTTTGGTGTTGGGCAATTCAAGGAAATTTTCTGAGCCTCAGTTTCTTTGTCCATAGGTATTGTGATGATTAAATGATAACACACATATAACATACTTAGTACAGTTCCTAAAACACAGTAACATGTGGATAGTGTTACATAATGAGGACTTATAATGTAAAAGACTGTGTGATGCAAAATCGTGTTGGATCATATAGCCCTTCAGGAATGAGAAGTTTTTAATTGTCTTTCTACTGAGTCTTCATAATTGTAGTCTTAGGTAAAGCTAGAGTTAGTGGAATATGTGCCTCTGAAGTGCTAAAATAGTTTTCATTTGCCAAAACTAATTTAAAAATTAAAATTCAAGGTTTTCACACTTTTCACTCTTTCTCTTCAAAGGAACTATCTATATGACAGATTTAGGGGACTATCAAGGAACTGAAATTTGAAATAATGAATAGTCAATTGCAGTGCAAGATAAGCATAAGAAATGCAATATTTAAAATATAAATTTTTCTAAATGAATTTTAATATAAAAATTATATTTTGAAATCTCAGTAAGATAGCCATGCTGCATATTTAATCAATATACTTTCACTCAGTGACCTTCATATCAATTTTTAAAATTTAATATAATTAGTTAATGATATAAATTAGAATGCAAAACAGAAATGGAAACTGTAAAAAAAAACTGATTAATTTAAATTATTATCTATTTAATTTCATCAGAGTTCTTTGCTCAGTAAGTGCATAGTATTTTACACATATAGGTACTCAGTTAACATTTGTTGATAGATAAAGTGATTTCTTTGTGGTTTCAAACAGTTACTTTAACTATAATAGTCGAATGATTCATTTTTGTGTTTTAGGGATCATTTATTAATTTGTGGTGAATACAAGTTAGAAAAACATAAAAACTGCCCATAGGCTATCTTTTGTCTGATACTAATAAGTGTTATTATGGTCACATGGTTCTGTTAAAATATGAGTCAGATCATGGAATTTCCTACTAAAAACTTACTCCACGTTAAAGCTATAACTCTCTTTTGATGATCTAATATCCTGTGTGCTCTGCCCGGTCCACACATCACCACAGCTTGAGTCTTTGACCTTGTATTCTATTACTCTAGTCCTCCCTCACTCCTGCTCCAGTTTCCTGCTCCTCCTCACTGGCTCCAGTGGAAATTTCTCTGGAACAGGAGCATCCTTATAACTCAGGGCCATTGTACTAGCTGTCTTCTCTGCCTGAAATGTGCTTTTTCCAAATATGTGCAAATATGTGCCTCATCACCTTTAAACCTTTACTGAAAGAGTAGCTTCTCATTTCTTGATAATTGGATTTAAAAAACTGCAAGCACATTCCCCCAAGAAATCTTTTTCTTCTTTATTTTTTTTCTATAGCACTGAATACCATTAGGCATTGTAGATTGAGCACATTAATGTTGCTATTTTCTTATTCCTTTCATTAGAAGCTAAGCTCCTTCATGGAAGGAATTTTGTGTGTTCTAGTAACATCTTTACCCAAACACCTAGAACAGAGCCTGGTGCTGAGTGGGTGCTCAAAGAACACTTTTTGAATATGAGAAAATCCACAACCCAAAACTACGAAAAGAAATTAAGGATAGAGTGATGACATTTATTTTTATTCACTTTGAATCTGCTTGGATGAATACTAGTGTCTTCTCTTTAGTATTAACAAGGATTTAAAAACAAAGGATCCAGATGGTCAGAAATAATAATGAAAGGCATATAGAAATGTGCCTTGAATCTGTGCCAATTTGGCAGCGACATCTGAGCAGCTCCCTCAGTCAGTATTCTTTACAAATTCTCTGTTATCTCCCTAAATAGTCTGTGGCTGTTCCTTAAGGAAAAAAAAAAAAAATGAAAAAGCAGTTTTTAAAATTTTGAACATTTGTGTGTGTGTGTGTGTGTGTGTGTGCGCGCGCGCGGATGTGCGTGGATGTGTTTGAGCCTACAGTAATTCAATTTTTAAGTAGTCATTCAGTTAAGTCTGACCCAATTTTCATCATTAATGGCTTCATTGATATGCATATAAATGATCTCATTCTATTTAAAGGTCACAGTCTTACAAAAGCAATTCTAATGATGTTACATGACAGCCGTAGAAACTCTGATGCCTAAATTTGGAAATTTTCTTGTAAGTCATGATCTAAGGAAAATGTACAGATGAGGATATCATCCATTTATCAGAAATGTCTAATAATATGGACAACATAGAATTTTAGGAGATATTTGAAAAGACTTTACTTACAAGAGAAGAAAAGGGATGGGTTAACCAGGAAACTCATTGAAGAAACATTTCTCAGTGAATTGAAAACTCTGAGTTAGAAAATTTAAAAAAAACCATTAGCCAGGTATGATGGCACAATCCTGTGGTCCCAGATACTTGCGAGGCTGGGGTGGAAGGATTGCTTGAGTGTGGGAGATCGAGGCTGCAGTGAGCTATGACTGGGCCAGTGTACTCCAATCTGGGCAACAGAGAGAGACCCTGTCTCAGAAAAAAAAAAAAAAAGAAGAGGTTTGTGTTTTCTCACATTGTAAGCCCTATCTATTGCCAGAAAATGTGAGATAAATTAATTTTGCTCCAAAGAACACAGTGAAGAAGTTTGAGAAAGAAATTTACATTGTCAATAACACTTCAGCAATAAAAAATGTGATGTCATCTTGTAGAAATAATTTAAGAATTGAGGAAACTTTTACTTCATTCTTATATCTGTAGTAGGCTTTTATTTTTCAAAGGAAGATTTATTTTTTAGAATTATTGCCTTATAAAAGTTGTTATTTGTCTCTGTTACCTGACACAGAAATGTTATAGCAAAGTATTTGAGACACACAAAACCTGAAGTTTTTATTCAGAAAGATGCAATGAAGTTTACAGTTTTCTGTACCAATAAAAATGCAAATTGGCTGGGCATGGTGGCTCACACCTGTAATCCCAATATTTTGGGAGGCCAAAGCAGATGGATCACCTGAGGTTAGGAGTTCATGAACAGCCTGGCCAACATGGTGAAACCCTATCTCTACTAAAAATACAAAAATTAGCTGGCGTGGTGGTGGGCACCTATGATCCCAGTTATTCGGGAGGCTGAGGCAGAAGAATCGCTTGAACCCAGGAGGCGGAAGTTGCAGTGAGCCAAGATCATGCCATTGCACTCCAGCGTGGGGAAGAAGAGCAAGACTTTGTCTCAAAAAAAGGAAAAAAAAAAGGCAAATTAAGATAACTTAAAAATGTATCTAAGCTTAGGACAGTGCTTCCCTTTACCTACTCCTTTTATTTATTTTATATATTATGTGCCCAAGTGCATGCTAGCTGCTTTACATCAATTTTTATTACATTGAGACAACTCTGAATGATTGATTCCTTTTTTTTTATATATGGAGTCTCTGCCTCCAAGGTTCAAGTCATTCTCCTGTCTCAGCCTCGCTAGTAGCTGGGACAATAGGCACATGCCGCCATGCCTGGCTAATTTTTTTACTTTAGTAGAGACGGGGTTTTGCCATGTTGGCCAGGCTGGTCTTGAACCCCTGACCTCAGGTGATCTGCCTGCTTCAGCCTCCCAAAGTGCCAGGTATGATCCAGCATGCCCAGCCTGAATGATTGATTTCATATACAACTTTATATGGAGGGAATTAAGACAGAGCTGTCAGAAAATAAAACAGTATTTTGCTTGCTGAGCCAGAGAGAACTACACTTAAGAAATTTCAGAAAGTCTTCCTGAGTGCTGAAAAAAGAAGAGTCAAGAAGAAATGTATTGCTTATTAGGAGAAATGCCAATGATTCAGGAATTTTTACTCCTTAGTTCAGCTAAATCCAGGTTCTTGTCTCACAACCAGGAAAAATTAAGCATGCAGACACATTGAAGGCTGAGGAGGGCAGAATTTATTAAATGAAAGGAAAGCGCTCAGAAAAGAGAGGGTCCTACACACAGGTTTTCACCTCACAAATTGAATACCAGGCCACCACACATGAGATGAAGAGGTCAGGCTCCTCCCCTGCATAAAGCATGAATTTCTGGTGGCTTTGCCCCATCATTCCAGTGCACATGTGGGCCCTTAGTCTGAGCCACTACACATTGATTCATTTCCCTACTGAGCATATATCAAGGGACAGAATTTTTCTCTGTGACCATGCTTAGGCAAGCCCCCCTGTGCACAATGGCCTGGGTGGGTCACAGGTTCTCTGCGGACCCTCCTTTATCTGCCTAGGCATTTTTCTGCCTCCTACCTCTATTATTCTCCCCTCAAAAGTAGTACACTAGAGGTACTGCAGTTAGAATAGGGACGAAGACTGATCTTAACTACTTCCTGCTGTTAGGGGGTGCTGTTTTGGAAATATGGCAGTCATAACTCTCTCAAAAACCTATTTAAGGTTCTCTGTAAAAAGAGGTCATCATTCGAGACTCTGGTTTTATGACTGCTTGGAGTTTGATGGCCTGAAGGTGAGAAGAAACAAGCAGGGTTATTAGAAGACATATATTAAAACCAAACAAAGAGGGATGGGTAAGGGCAGCTCAAAAATCCTAAGGCTGCCAGCATGCCCAGATAACTGGTGGCTATAATTATGCCTGCAAGATTTGGTTGCATGGGGCTTGGCTTTGGTTAGCTCCTTTCCTCTTATTTTCCCAGAGGAACCTCTGGATTATGAGCACCCTATTTACTCCTATCATCTGTCGGGATTTGCAGGATAATTTTTCAGAATTAAAATATTGATCCAGATTATTACATTACCTATGCCTTTTGTTTCTTCTGAGTCGTAGCCAGAAATTGCCAGTTGGTTCATAGGAATAAGAGGGTTAATCTAAAATATAGGCCAAAAAAAAAAAAAAAAAAAAATTAAAAACAACTAATGAGACTAGAATTTGATGACAAATGTGTGATAAGTTTTGAAACATAATTTTTTTCTCCCCAGTCCTCATTTTTGTTAAAAACAAATCATGATAGGACTGAGCTGTTTGCAAAATAGACTTCAGTCTTATACTTGGCCTGACAGTTTGCATAAAATGCAGCAAGAATAATTATTTTTACATAGACTTTTAAAATTGCTTTCGATGGAATTCTGCTCCATAAGGAATCTCAGATAGGACTTATAAAGTCAAGCCCAGTCATGGGTTAGTACCCTCAATACCTAAGAATTGGGTGAATTCCTCTCTTCTTGACGTCCCTAGAATATAGAGTTCGTGGGCCCATTAGAAAGTGACATTCTTTACTCATCACAGATTAGGAAACCAGGATGAGGACTGTGTAGACAAGGTATGAAGCCAGTTTTCCCAAGGGGCTTCTATTGGCTCTGCAAGTTGAGCGTGATTCCTTAAAGGGAAGCACACCTCTCCAGTCAAAATCTTAGTAAAATAACCAGTTTCTCCAATTGTGTACTGTTGCCAAAGAAAATGAATTCTTATTGCATTGATGTAAATAACCATATTGCCATAAGAACACTCACAGATAGTTTCCAAATTCTAGAGGAACTAGGCAAAGAGAAAGAAGTATGTTCCAAATTTTGTTCACATGAGTATACCTTACTCAATTATTAAAGACTGTAAATAGCTGAAAATAAAAGTTTTCTTGACTCTGAATAACAAAACAAGGATCAGCAATGTTTCAAGCAAAAAGTTTTTAAAAAGATTACTTCAGTTTTCTATATTTTATTTTTATTTATTTATTTTTTTTTTGAGATGGAGTCTCGCTCTGTCACCTAGGTTGGAGTGCAGTGGCTGGATCTCAGCTCACTGAAAGCTCCACCTCCTGAGTTTAGGCCATTCTCCTGCCTCAGCCTCCTGAGTAGCTGGGACTACAGGTGCCCACCACCTCGCCCGGCTAGTTTTTTGTATTTTTTTTTTTAGTAGAGACGGGGTTTCACCAGGTTAGCCAGGATGGTCTTGATCTCCTGACCTCGTGATCCGCCAGTCTCGGCCTCCCAAAGTGCTGGGATTACAGGCTTGAGCCACCACGCCCGGTGATTACTTCAGATTTCTATTAGTTCAGTCCATTCAATTAACTCTTGTTCTGCTTAATATCCATGAATGTTTCAGCTCTTCATGAGTCCTGTACATTTTCCTTTTAGTCCAATGTTACAGTCTCCAACGTTATCAGAAACTCGTATTTGAGAACACCCATCAAAGTTTTATAGCTGATTATAAACCATCTTTTGAAGAGGATCAAAAGAAGACAATTGTGAATAACAAAATGACCTGGGTAGTTACAGTCAGAAATGTGATTGACAAAATGTGGTTATCTCTGTGGTTTACAATAACTTAATAAAATAACCTTAATTGTGATTGATAGCATATGCTCAAACATTAGAATTTTAGAAATCCCATACAATTTTGGGACATATGTTAGCATTATTCACTAAAATATAACCCAAAGAAAATTAAACATAATTTTGGCAATCCTATGTACCTAACCATATTAAATTATTCTGTTTACCTCTCTTCTTCTGGATGCTCTAGGGACCCTCTGTAGCATCCAAAAGCTAGGGGTCAGGAAAGACAATCTTGAAGCTGAAATTTGATTTGGGGAAGGCTGTTAAATGTTAGAGGTTTAAAACATTGATAATTTGAAATACAATCCCAGTTAGTTATTTTGTTAAAATGATGACTCAAAAATTTTAAAACAGGGAAAGCCTTTACTCATTAAGAGGAAGGACTTAACTTTTCAAACAATTTGTCTCCTGTCTTCTCTTTCTTTTCCTTGACAGTCTATTTACAAGGCATATGAAAATCATTCTTTATTCTTTACTATTACATAAAAATCTTGAACAAGGGGGAGAGAGCCAAATTTTACCCTTACATTAGTTTACTATTAACACAAATTTTCTAATGAAACCTTATAGACAATTCTATACATTCTAAACCAGTTTGACCATAAGGTAAGATTCTTAAAAACCTTTTATAACCCATTACAAATTTTGCTAAAGAACAGATTAGTGCTTTAAGAAAACCTTGTTGTGCTTTTATTTTGTTGTTCAGTTTACAGAAAAAAAAAAGTATAATATCCTTTGAATTTAGTCTATGTTCATACACAGAATTTCTTTTGCAATATTAAATTTAGAAAAATTCCACAACTTGTTTAAAGCTTTAGCTTATTTAAATTTTTTAAATTTAAAACAATCCTTTAACCCTAGGCAAAAATTTACTTACATTTCCATGCCTTCTTATAATCTTTTACTGAAAATACATTTTACTATTCTTGCACACCTTGCATGTATACCTATTTTCAGTGGTGGTCTCAATTACATGTTATAATGGTAACTCTTAGCAATTTTTAACTTTAATGTAAAATCCAGTAAATTGTTTTAATTATGCACTAGGCACAAATAAAGTTTGATTCCTTCTAGCCTGTTCAAGGGTTTGGTTAATTCTATATGTCCTCAGGCCTTACCAAGTTGTAAAGCAGGCAAGTTGAACAGTCCTCAAAGGCCAAAGAAGCAGTTTACAACCTTAAAACATTTATCAAACTTAGTATCTGACATGCACTATTTAGACCACCTATTTAAATTTTAATGACATTTGAATTTTACCAATAATCTTTAAGACTTTTTATTTCTGAAAGATTAAAACTACATGAACCAAAAGCTATAACAGCTTTTATTTTCCTCGAAAAAATATTTGATCTAGTGCTTATTTTTCTTTAGGCCAATTAATTAGAATGCTTTTATATAAAAATCACATATATAATTATATAGACAAAGAAGATACAGTAGTTTTAAGATTTTTCATTTGCCAATCTCCTAATTGTATAATTGGCCTGAGGGTGGAGCCCTTTAAAAAACAGAGGTAACAGTACCTAATAAGCAGATATAAGTGGAAGACAAAAACAGATTTTGAAAGGGATTATCTACCTCTAATTACTGGGGTTCCATGAGGAAAACAGAGGTTTCTCCAAAAATGGAATACGTTATATCTTTTCTGTTTTTCCCAAGTAGTTTCAGTTCATCAGAAATTATCTTAGGGTGTCTCATGAGTTCATTAAGAGTGACAAGACAAAATGGAGAAAAAAAGTTCAGTTGATGGGGAAAAAAACTTTCTCAGAAAAACAAGATCCATGAAGAGAAAGACATAAAGGCCTTTTAAATATCCCTATAGCTTGGATATCCACTTTTAATTAAGTTGAGCATTCTTTAAGAAAATCCTTTTAAATCCCTGGATACCCAACTTTAGCCGAGCCCAATGGCTCATATTTCTGGCTTTTGAACTTTACTAAAAGTAACCTCACAGGTGAAACCAACAAGCCTCAAAAGGTTATGATTTAACTGCGAGTGTATGAAGTGTTTTCAAAGGGGTGGTAAGCAGTTTTTACAAAAACTAGAACCTTTAAGGGTAGCTCAGAGAAAGGAAGATTCACAAAAGAAAGCTAGAAGTTGTTCATGGAGTGGGAGAGAATCAGCAAGTGGCAGAAGTCCCATAGGTATCTATCGGAAACTACTCATTCCCTAAGCCAGGACTGATCCCAGGCTGCCACTGTAAAATGGCAGGGACAAAAACAACATACTGCCACATGGTTACGAGTCATCCTTCCAAGGATGTAAAACAAGATGGAGACCTGCTGAATAGTTTGGTATTGGGCAGTTTGCCAGGCTGACTTGAACAGTGAGCTTATGGGGTCCTAGGTCCTTATCGCATCCTAAAGTACTCCTCTTTCTGACAGAATGATATAGAAAGACATGCAAAGCACACCAGATTGGCTACAGCTTGAGACCAACCTCATAAATCCTTTTCGATTAATCAAAACTTTACAGATAATATAAACAGTGATCCTTACCTTTCCTTTTACTGGTTTGCACAGGGAGAGGGAGGCCAAATGTCTGAGTGTTATAAAATATTTTATCTCTTTGCTGGCATGTCAGGCTTCTGGGTTCCCCTCCCCTGAGCTCAACTCTAAGCCAACTAGTTTAAGGTTTGAGAAATAAACAGGTTTGAGAAATAAACAGGTTGAAGGACACATCTGAGAGGAGAGTCCTGTAGTATGGAGACACGATTAACCATCTGTGAAGAGAGGACCAACGGGGAAAAAGAAAACATTTTTTCCAAAAGAGCCCTAGGGCTCAGAATGTATCTGTAAGCGGCACAGACTGAAGATGAATGGCTACTCATCTAGAAAGTGGGGAACAAGGCGTCCCTGGTTCCTTTCTTTTCCTAGCGAATGCCCAGGGTACATGAGAGAGAGAAGGAAAAAGCTTCCTCTTTCCTTCTTTCATCCTTATATCCCCAAGTCCTGGTGACCACAACAGGGTGCCACCCATGGGTGTCAATGCAGCTTTCACTCACGTTAACAGGTGGGCCTAGGGCATGGGATTATCCACACTTCCCCATGCACTCACTGCCTTTCCCTCTGCTATAAGTAGCCTTTGAGTTCCCGAAACCTCATTTACGCCATGGATACTAGCATGACCTCTATCCATGAAATGGGAGGCTTGGCTTAATCAACCAGAATTAGTCATGCTCATGTGTGCTGTGTGCCTTTTAACTTCCATTGTTGTCTGCCTCTGGATCCCTAAGATCCAGTTTTCTTTCCTAGGGCTTCAATCCAAAGCTTGGAATTGAGTTTGGGACAAAAGAATTGCCTCCCTATCATAAGCCAGATGCTAAGGTGAAGCTCTAAATTTGGGTCCTCTCAAACATGAGAGAGAAAAGGGTGTCCTGTGCATTGGAGTCCTGGCCTAATAAAACACCTTTCAAGAAAAATCCTCTGGCATTGAGAAGCCCCTTGTACTCACAGGGCTGTGTTATTAGGTTGGTGCAAAATCAATTGTGGTCCCTGCCAATCTAGGTAATAGCAAAAACTGTAACTACCTTCACACCAATCCATGAACTCCTGACCTGGTGGAGAAAAGAAAGGGAAAAAAAAAAAAAAAGCTTAAGCAGAGGGCAGGGAAATGCCTGGGGAAGAAACCTCTTGTTCTTATGCAAACAGAGAGAACATTTTAATCGTCGTCCCACCAAGCTGGACTCCTTGGCCAGGGGAGAGGAAGACTGTATGGATGTGTGGCAGGGAACACTGGCCACCTGTCTGCACAGGGCCTCTGGCCCCCAAGATTGCCCTGGGGCCCAGGCAGCAACTTCGACTCAGTCCCACCCTGCATGGCTGTTGGACGCCAAGTGTATATACAGCAGACACAGCCATGTGCCCCAGCAGGGAGGGAATGGGGCACAGGGAGCCACCACTTTTGCATCTTTCCCATGTGGCAGCCATTGGGGTTGGGGTGGAACACCCTTGGTATTGTAAAAGAAAAGATAGGTGCCATTACAGTCCTGAAAATAAAAGAAGAAAAATGCCTTAGCAAAGACTGTGTTGGACTGAGGCCGACATTCCCAAATCCAAGAGTGACGCAGGGGATGCAGTTTCCTCTGCCTTCAGAAAAAGTCTAAGGACTGGAAGGCCTAGAAACGAAAGTGAAAGGAAGGGTTCACATTTTACTCACCCTTCCTCATGTCCCCATATAGGCCACCAAATGATGCAGGCATTTTTGGTTCTTAATTCAGCTAAATCCAGGTGCTTGTCTCACGACCAGGAAAAATTAAGCATGCAGACACATTGAAGGGTAAAGAAGGTGGAATTTATTAAGAGAAAAGAAAGCTCTCAACAAAGAGAGGGGTCCTGCATTCAGTTTTCCACCTCACAAATTAAATACCAGGCCACCACACATGAGCTGAAGAGGCCAGGATTCTCCCCTGCATAAAGCATGACTTTCTGGTAGCTCCACCCCATTTTTCCAGTGCACATGTGGGTCCTTAGTCTGAACCACTCCACAATGATTTATTTCCCTTACTGAGTATGTGTTAAGGGACATGCTTAGACCATGGGCATGTTTAGACAGGCCTCCTGTGCACAATGACCTGGGCAGGTTGGAGGTTCTCCGAGGACCCTCTCTTATCTGCCAAGACATTTGTCTGTGTCCTGCCTCTATCAATAGATATTAAAGTTCATTTTTCCTTTTGCTTGCTTATTTTTCTGGCTTTAGTCATTAAATTACAGACAATGATTTTAATGACCATCTACCTGGGTTCTGAAAGGCTCTGTAAAGAGCACACACTTGGGATTTGGCATATTTTTCCTTCAAAAGAACAGATAAATTCCTTGCCCCATATCAGTTAGGTGGTGAGTGGAAGTATTAGAATTTGAAACACAATTGCTTTATTCTGAATTCTGTTTTTGTTGGTTTTGTTTGTTTGTTATGTTACCAAGTTAAAATCTTGGCTTGAAAGAAGTGTTTTAAGGTATAATTATGGTCCAAAAGCAGATTCAGAGAAAAACTTTCACTAATTTCTAGTCCTTTACTACTTCCAGAAGTTCACATTTTATTATTAGCTTTTAAAGTAGCAACAAAGACAACAATGAACCGTGCATGGCTTGTTAAATGAATATGAAAACATGTGAAGTAATGTGGCTTTTAGGCTTCTTCTTCAAATATTGTTTGGAATTGTGAATTTTTAAAATGGAGATTCTTTACACAAAAATTGATTCAATTACATACAATGTTTTCTGTGTGCCAGATGTCATTCAGATGCTTTAAAAATAGTAAATAATATGTTCCTCCTAACAAATCAAGAAGTAGGTGCTATTATTCTCATTTTATAGATGAAGAAATTGAGGCACAGAGAGCTTAAATTGTCCACAGTCACACAGCTTGTGTTGGTTTCAAGAGTAGATCCAGGTAGTCTGACTTCAAAGACCATGCTCCTTATCATCTGTTATGTTGCTAAATAAAATACTGACTATGGAAGACCTAGGAACAGAAGGAAGTGCTGCCATAAGTAACTTTGCTTCTAACCATAATGCTTGTGAATATTTTCATCCCACAGACTTCCTGCAACTTTACAATAAAATCAACTCCTGGTTCCTCATGGGCCTTCATACATGTTGAAGATTAGCTATCAATTTTGGTCACTCAGCCAAGTGAATGTGGAATACTTCTCTTTAATAGGCCGTCTCTAAGGAGCTCTCTTAATAAGAGTAGGTGCTCCTTTTCAAGGAAACTATTTGGATCCCGTGTCTGACTGTTGGCCTAATCACCATGTTTTTAAGTATTGGCTGAATTCATTGTAGCAAATTGCTTTTTTGGAAGCACTACTCCTACCTGAGGCTATTCTTCACATTTTTTAATATTATTTAGAGTTTTTGGTTATGTAATTCACTCTTCTACTAGAATTGACCATCTTCTTCTTCTTTTTTTTTTTTTTTTTCTGAGACAGAGTCTCGCTCTATCACCAGGCCGGAATGTAGTGACACAATCTCAGCTGACTGCAACCTCCACCTCACAGGCTAGAATTGACAATATTCTATGGTAGTGGTGGTAATTTATTAAATATGGAAGAAAATGAAATATTCTTACTGCCACCAAAATAAATATCTGAAGTGTCCTTGTGAGAATCAATAAGCAAAGTGAAACTAAATTAAAAAGTTAGATTAAGGTATAGGCAGAATCTTGGGACTATTAATAAATAAAGGGTTTGGTTTCATTGTTTTATTGCCTGAGATTCTATTAGGTAAAAAAGCAAACATCGTATATAAACTTAATTGGCTAGGCCGGGCGCGGTGGCTCACGCCTGTAATCCCAGCACTTTGGGAGGCCGAGGCGGGTGGATCACAAGGTCAGGAGATCGAGACCATGGTGAAACCCCGTCTCTACTAAAAATAGAAAAAATTAGCCGGGCGCAGCGGCGGGCGCCTGTAGTCCCAGCTACTCGGGAGGCTGAGGCAGGAGAATGGCGTGAACCCGGGAGGCGGAGCTTGCAGTGAGCCGAGATTGCACCACTGCACTCCAGCCTGGGCAACAGAGCAAGACTCCGTCTCAAAAAAATAAAATAAAATAAAATAAACTTAATTGGCACATGATCAAATCTATACAAATTTACTATCTCTAATGATATTCCTGAATGTCATATTTAATTTTAGGTTTGTCCCAAATAATGCAATAATAAAATTGGTCATTCTCCGTGTCTTTCCCCCAGTAGTATCACACTGGAAAAACAAACTTTCTATTCCAAAGTTAATTTTATTCTTACCTGCCAGGAATGTGAACAGATCTAAGAGCATCAGCCAGCCAAATTTCCTCTTTGTCCTATTTTCAGTTGCGTCTCAGCACATTAAATTGGGGAAAAAAAATGCCCTTCAAGGGCTTACTATCAAGCCCATCGCTTGCACTCTCTTGATCTGGGTACATGTGGCTTTATTCCAGCCTCTTCTCTGTAGGTCTTCTAGTCCTTTCAAATGCCCTACTGGAGAGAGCCCAAGACCACTCCATCGGCCTTCTCCTCCATGTGGTCTACATCTGTTTCCCAGAAAATAATCATGCACCATTGTTCCTGCAGTCACGAGGAGTTTTGGCCAACTTAAAATAGCACCATTTTCTTGCCTTTGTCCCCAGAGCACCCATGTGCTTGTCCTCAATTTCCTAGGAAGGAGTCAGATCCTGGCCCACTGCCTTCATCTCCAAGGAGAAACCAAGCTCTTCACTATGGCTCCTGTAAAAGGCTCTCATTAAGCTTGAGATTGGAAGTTGTCTTCTATCACCGTTTCCCCTAAAGGGCATGGAGATCCTAACACCACCAAAATTCTCTCCAAATAAATGTCTACTCATTTATATAGTTCTACAATGAGTATCAGAGAGTAAGGTCTTAAAATATGTTTCTTTGGAAAGTCTACATATGTAGTTTTAGAAGGTTATATCAATTGAGCTTGGCATTTAGTTGACACATTAAGGTCAACCTCTTTTTACATTGTCAAAAGCAATAATCACCATTAGTGACAAGCAAAAAAGATGGAAAATTCCTTTCTCTCTGAGTGCCTGTTGTATATAAATGACTCTGTATTGGCTTGTTCACAGTGATTGCCTGATTTAATCACTGCAACAACTGTGTGGGGTGGGATTATTATTATTCCCAATCTAGACAGGAGGAAACTAAGTTTCAAAGAGTACATTTTTCAAGGCATTACAGATACTGTGGAAATAGAAATATCTAACTAGAAACTTATTCCTCTTCCTGCTATGCCATCACAGATAAGACATACATATCCCAATGCCAATGTTAGCCCAGGACGACCCACTCTATTTCTCAAATAGGCACTTTCCGTTTGTTAAACTTGGATATAAAATGGTTTGAGGTCATTTCTACTTCTAATGATTTTGAACACAGCACAAAATTTTAACATTTGGTTGGATCTTAAAATATATGTTTAATTTTTTTTTTTTTTTCCAGACAATAGATTTTGAAGGTTTCAAACTATTCATGAAGACATTCCTGGAAGCCGAGCTTCCTGATGATTTCACTGCACACCTTTTCATGTCATTTAGCAACAAGTTTCCTCATTCTAGTCCAATGGTAAAAAGTAAACCTGCTCTCCTATCAGGCGGTAAGTTGTTTATATAATACAAATTTCAAAGGCTAAATAAATATCTAGTTATCATAAAAAATGAATGATGATTTGCATAAAAATTGTTTTTTTGCAGTATTTAGACTTTCACAATAAGATTGTGTGAGTTATTTAAAATGTTTCCAGTATAATTATAGCTAATTAGAGAAAATATAATTTATCCTTATCTATCACTTGCTTTAGAATTCTATGTTTAGGTAATAATTTGAAGAGATATTTCCATCAAATTTGGAAAACTGCTCTTTTTAAATAGCTAGATAAGTATAGATTGCTGAGTATTTGAAAATGTGGTCATAAAGCAATTATATCTAAAAAACTTATAATATTTAATATCTATTGTGCTAATTGCCAATATACTTTCACATGTTTAGATTTGTAAGCTCAGAACAGAGATTTGATTTTTCTTTTAGATACCTTAAATTTGTGTCACCATAGAGATGGTAGTTCTCTCATTATGGGTAGATTTTTAGAGACGCATAATTACACTAATACCTGTTGTATCAATCTCCCTCCAGTCAGGAAAACAGAAATTTCACTGTATTACCCAATGTAAAACAGTGTAATTGGTTAAACTGTTTTGGAGGGTTGAAAAAGCAAAAAGAAAACACAGGTGATGTAGATAGACTCACAGGAAACATGTGCTGCCCTTAGATGGCGATAATCACAACCCAGAAGCCCTGAGGAAGGATTCCTTGGAGCTAGGATGAAATTCTGAGGTGAGGGGTTGCCTAGCGGACCCAGCTCTTGTGCTTCTGTGGCAATGATACTTCCCGGCTGCCTCTGGAATTCAAGCTCGGGAATTCAAGACGGGTCTATAGCCCAGGAACTCAGACCTATGAGGAGGGTGCATCACCGTGGCCTGTCCCAGATTGCCTAGCGGGGAGCTCATTGTGCCTTTGATGGTGTGAACATGAGCTAGAGACCAGAGCCTACACTGGACAACCCGCTACGGGGCTGAATGGCTGCAGAGATTCAACAGGAGCAGCAGGTTCTCTCTCAGGGTCTACCCCTTCTCCCCCAACTCCCCTCCCCACTGCCCCAACCCCTGTGCCTTCTCATCTCTCTCTAGTGTCCTCTATGGACAGAGCAGGAATCCACTGGCAATGAAGAAATATCTGCAACAGTGTTTCTCACTCTGATCACAGGACTCTTTGAACTCTTAAAAACTGAGGACCTGAAGGAACTTATGTTTATGTGAGTGATATCTATTGAAATTTACCATATTAATGATGAGACATTCCAAAAATAACAAGAATCAGCCCACTACCTGTTAACAAAAGCAACCCATTCTTATGAAAAATAACTATTTTCAAAAACAAACAAAAATAGTGAGAAGGGTAGCATTGTTTTGCATCATTGCAAATCTCTTTAATGCCTGGCTTCATGGAGGAAAGCTGGGTAAATTATATCTGGTAGTATGTTTCTGTTGCTGGATCATATGTCATATAGCTTCTTGAAAACTTCACTGTACACTCAAAAGAGAATGAGAGTAAGAAAAGCAAATAATATCTCAATTCCATTATGAAAATTATTTTGACCTTAAAAATCTCCTGCAAGGAGCTCAGGGATCAAGGAGGGCCACACGTCTAGAGATTCCCAACTCCAGAATCACAAAGTAGCATATAGAATTGTTGGTATAGAGGCCAGACAAAGTGGATCACGCCTGTAATCCCAGGACTTTCCGAGGCTGAGGTGGGCAGATCACAAGGTCAGGAATTTGAGACCAGCCTGACCAACATGGTGAAACCTCGTCTCTACTAAAAATACAAAAAAATTAGCCGGGCATGTGGCAGGTGCCTGTAGTCTCAGCTACTCGGGAGGCTGAGACAGGAGAATCACTTGAACCCAGGAGGCAGAATTGCAGTGAGACGAGATCGCATCACTGCACTCCAGCCTGTGTGACAGAGCGAAACTCCATTTCCATGTATTTGGCTAAAAGTGGATTAAACCTGGACATTTCTGAAAAGCCAAAAATGAGACATACTAACTAAGGAGCAGATGTTTGGAACAACAGGCGGGCAGGTGACGCAGGTGGAGTCCATGACCATTAAACATTTGCAGTTCTTGCTGCCACTCCCTCCCTCCTCTTCCAGCGCTTCCATGCAAAACGCTTGGCAACTTGCTTTCTCTCTCGCCGCTTCTCCTCCTCCCTCTCCTCCTCCCTCCCTCCCTTCCTTCCCTTCCTTCCTTCCTTCCTTCCTTCCTTCCTTCCCTTCCTTCCTTTCCTTCCTTTCCTTCCTTTCCTTCCTTTCCTTCCTTTCCTTCTTTCCTTCTTTCCTTCTTTCCTTCTTTTCTTTTTCTTTTTTTTTTTTTTTTTCTTTTCTTTCCAGAGTCTGGAGTGCAATGACGAGTCAGGCTGGAGTGTAATGATGTGATCTTGGCTCACTGCAACCTCTGCCTTCTGGGTTCAAGGGATCTTCCTGCCCCAGCCTCCCAAGTAGTTGGGAACTACAGGTGCATGCCAACATGCCCAGCCAATGTTTATATTTTTAGTAGAGACAGGGTTTTTTCATGTTGGCCGCGCTGGTCTCGAACTCCTGGCATCAAGCAATCTGCCTGCCTCAGCCTCCCAAAGGGCTGAGATTACAGGCATGAGCCACGGTGTCTGGCCTTCGCATCTATTAATGATGTAACGTATTTTTCCTAAAGTAATCATATGTTGATAGAAGCTTTTTTAAAACAAGTGTACCTATTCTACATGATAGCCCTTCAAGATGTATGATGACTAATACGTTTATCATCATTTTTCTCTTCTTATAAAATATTTTTAGATTCTTAAATAATTCTCTTTCAATCATGAATTGAGAGGCTCGCCACACTTTCTGTTTTTCTCAGAATGAGTTTCAGTGGATCTGTTCTTAATGTGTAGTATTACAGTTTAATAGTGTTTTAGGCTGAATATTTTTAAATGATTCTAGGAATTAAAACTTCCATGTTCTGGCCGGGCGCGGTGGCTCAAGCCTGTAATCCCAGCACTTTGGGAGGCCCAGACGGGCGGATCACAAGGTCAGGAGATCCAGACCATCCTGGCTAACACGGTGAAACCCCGTCTCTACTAAAAAAATACAAAAAACTAGCCGGGCGAGGTGGCGGACGCCTGTAGTCCCAGCCGCTCGGGAGGCTGAGGCAGGAGAATGGCATGAACCCGGGAGGCGGAGCTTGCAGTGAGCTGAGATCCGGCCACTGCACTCCAGCCTGGGCGACAGAGCGAGACTCCGTCTCAAAAAAAAAAAAAAACAAAAAACAAAAAACTTCCATGTTCTCTGCTGCATGCTATAAATGTATCACACCTTAAATTGAATTAAACAAGAAAGTTGTCCTGTATTTAATTCTACATAATATGATATTGTCCTTGAGTTTTGAGAAAGAAGAGAAAATCTTTATGGATAATTTTGTCTGTCTAAAAAACTGTATCACACATAGAAGAGAACAATTCTGATAATTTAGATGATTTTGTAAGAATTTCAAACCTAAACCTTCCTTTTCTTCTAATAGCATATATTAAGTACTGAACAGAAGATGCCAGATTTACTAGAGGTAAAAATCAAATCAGGTTTCAAAATGGAAAAAAAACAAAAAAACAAAACAAAACAAAAAAACGAAAAACAGATTGTACTTGATTTGGGAAAAATTGCACAGACTACATGAAAGGAATATGGGCTGTGTAATCCCCATGAAGCAATGATTAATTAAACTCTGATTCCTTTTCAAAGCTTGGCCTCCACATTTTAGAACTAAGTACATAGTGTACTGTCCAGGACTATTTCTAACCCTATATATTTTTTCAGACCCACCTTTGATAGTTTTTGTTTTTGTTTTTGTTTTTTCCATGAGGAAGAAGCAACAATAGACAACAATAAAATTTTCAAGGCTGAGGTAGCCTTGACTCAGAAACTGACAAAAGAAATGCTTTTCCATTCATAGAATCTTGCTTTGCAATAATCTGTTATCTAATGTATAATGAGGTATTTTTGTGGCTGAAAAATAACAGACTTTTGAACAGAGAGGGACTATAATCTGGTTTGGTTTTCCTGTTACCGGTCACCATATTTCATTACTACAGTTCCAGCAGGAATAGAGTAGCTAGTCTTTTACTCTATATAGCAACTAAAAAATAAGGGCTTCTCAAGAAAAAGCAACACTGAAAAGGAAAAATAATTATGCTCACTACAGAACGATAATCAATTATAAGATATATGGTAAAAGTAAAACATTTAGTTTTTATAGAATAAAAATTTTAAAATAATTATAAATAGGCATAAAGGTTGTATGTATTTATATATGTGCATATGTATATCTGGGTTTTATTTGACTATAGTATGTAATGATCCATTTGGCATTTAATGAAGAAGATGACTTATTTTCGTAATATAATTTGTTGTAATATAAGTGCCTCTTATCACCTATTTAAAAATAATGTCACTACTTCTACTGTTTCCTTATTTGACTTTTGATTTTTGAAGATATCCCTAATGCATTATCTCTTCAGCTTTTTCATACCACTTTTGCGTCATTGCAAATGTCAGGTCTCTAATCTCTCATCTCTGCCAGTTCAATGACCAATTTCTGATCTTGCTTTCATCCTTAGGGTCCACTACTTGTTAATTACTCTGTTTATACACTTTTAAAATCAGTTAGAATCTTTCTTTTTCTACAACATGGTTGCAGAAAGATGGTTGAGGCTCACAACCTCAACCGTCAATCAAAATTGTTATCTCCTATATCAGTCCCTACAACTTGAACACTAAACATAACCTGAGAGAAATTTCATAAATATGCAGATTTCTGCCACTATAAATTCCTAGTGCCCGATGTTTATATGACCTTAACGCTTCTCCAGTTTTTTGAAAAAAGTAACAATTATTTATTGGCACTGTATCCTAGATCAATTATGTTGATTTTAAAAACTTTTTAAAGTTTATTTAAATACGTCTTCTCATTTCAACATGACTGTTTTTGCATCATATAACACATTGGCACTGTAAGACATAACATACCTCAATTACTCCCCACACAACCTACACAGATCACAAATAATATTTATTTACTATATTTTAGATGGAACTCTTTGTCTGAATGTCCAAATATTTCAAAGAGTTAGATACCAAACTGACTGTGTTTGAAACTTCATTAGTTAGATTCTACCCAAACCTGCTACTATTCCTACCTTCTATTTTGCTGAATAGCATCCAAGAATCTGTCCACTTCCCAGTCCTAAAATATTGGAATCCTCCTACCCTCCACTGTGTCATTTCTCATATTTAGTTAATCACAAAATACTCTCTAGTACTCATTATAACTGCTTCTTCCCAAATGTTCTGCCAGTGTCATAGTTTAATTCATCATTGCATCATAAACTATCAATTAGCAGGCTCTCAGAGCAGGCCCTGACTTCCCATCTCCAAAACGTCCTTTCAAACAGAAGCCTGATTATATTGCTCCTGGGTTTCTAAATTTCAGGCCTTCACTGTCAACTATCATAGCATTTTTAATTAAACTTATTTTTCAAGCAAACTTAGATCCTCTATATGTAAAGCTAACTAAAGCAGAGTTGCTTTACTGAAGGATATGGGTGCAGGAGATATATGAGTACATGGAGTCGTAGTCATCCTCACCTTTTGAGACATTCATTCCCACCTGAAGTTACTTTAATGAGACTCCAGGATCCAGAGTCACAGTGAAGAAGGTGATAAAATCTGAGTTCCATGGACATGAAGCACAGTGCCACATAGGCTATAGCATCTGCCTACAGCCCTATTTGCTCCATCTCCCTTCCCTATGCACCCCATATCCAACTATTTGCAGTGACTTAAACCTGCTCTTCTCACTCAGGACTGAGTTTTCTTACATGATGTTTCTTTGCCTTTATCGCATGAAAACCCAACGCTTCCTTAAAGCCTCAGCTAAAGTGTCACTCTTAATTAAATAGCATGCAATGTGTTCCATACTAGGAATTCAATGATTAATAAGATGGCACACCGGGAGTGTGCAACTCGGAAGCAACCCTGGCACTCTTGTACTTTTACAAGACACCATTTGTCCCTTGTAGCATCCGTGTCCCTTCTCCATCCCCACCCATGCCAACTCCAATCATTTAGTATTCATTAATTGAATTAACTGCCTTCAGAGAAATTATCTTTCTTTACATATAGGATAGCAATTAACAGCAATTACTAGTAACTGGTAGTGTCCTGAAGAATATAATAATTTAAAAAGGGCATAATATAGTATATTAACTCACTTAAGCACTCATACTGTTTGTTTCTGTTGGACAACACAATGTCCAAAATGTTGCATCTGTAATAGGAAATGTCTGGTACTTGTTGCAGGTCAGTGTAACAGGTTTTGTTGTTGTTTCTTCCTGTTTTATAAGAAAGAAAGAGAAGATTTTCCTAGCATCCTTTAAATAATAATGGGTGCTCAATTGATAGGTGTGTCATTTAGTAATTTATTTTGTTCTATTTTATTCATTCATTAATTCATGCATCCCATCATCCATTTATTTAAACTCATTATATGCTAGGAATTCCATGGGAAAGCTGAGGATCCTTTAAAGTCAAGCAGAAAGATGAACACTTATGTGATCAATTATATTATAATAAATATTATAACCCACTTTTGAACTGACTATCTGGAGAAAACAGGGAGGTGCCTACAGGAGCCCAAATAAAACTAGAGGAAAAGAGGAGGTGAACCATTGCAGGAGTCATTCTGGATAAACTGGAGTTATCCAGGATAAATTGGATTTATCCAGGTAAAGTTGGGGAGCGGAGTAGGTACAGGTGAGAAAGGGTGCAAAAGGATTTCCAAGGAGAAAAATCAACATACACATTTCTATTCAAATATATTTTTAAATGTCCCATCAAAGGGCAGTGTATGAACTGTAAGACATTCAGTATTCATTGATTCAAAATTCATCACTTACAAATTGATATTTACTGTTAAAGTTGTTGGGGATACATCAGTGAGCAAAGTAAAACCCACTTCTCATGGTCATTTACATTCTAGTGGGGAGAGGCAGACAAACGGAAAAGTAAATGTGTGTACCATATCAGATGGTAAGTACTATTGGCAAAACTGTATACAAAAAGAGGCTGGAGGCCGGGCACAGTGGCTCATGCCTGCAATCCCAGCACTTTGGGAGGCTGAGGCAGGTGGATCAGGTCGAAAGGTTAGGACAACCATGCCTCGTGCGTCAAATCCAGGTCGTCGTCCCTAAATCAAAACTAAAGGCTCGGGTCACCAGATCCGGGCAAAGTTCTGGTAAAACTGAGAGACACTCGATAAAGATCAAGGCCGTGCGACCGGTTCCTGCCACCACCACTGCCTGCCGTGCGACCGACGGGCAGGCGGGCAGGCAGGCAGAACTGACGGCGCGCTGCTGCCTGCCGCCAGCGTCGGCGCGATCGGATCACGTCGCTGGCGATCGGATCGGATCACTCGAACAGATCAAAAAGTTCATTTCTGTTTGTCCCAGAGTGAATGATGCTCATGGCTTTGTAAATATTGGGCCTGGGTGGAGATGAGGGAAGAGGGCCTGTGAGGTCAGAGCCCCAAGGACCTCAGGAGACTGGAGGAAGATAGACTTGTCAAGAGCACTGAGAGATCTGGGTCTGGCCTGGACTCAGTTGTGCTGCTACAGAAGAGGTGAGAGGTGGCCAAAACCAGGTGGGGAAGAGTTTGCCTGTGTACTAGTGATGAATTTTATCCAGAAGAGGTGGAAAGCCATTATGAGGATTTTAAGCCAGAAAATAGTACACTGCTAGTGATGTAGAAGCTATCATGAAGGAGAATGAGGTTGAAGGTATAAAGAGGTCCAGAAGATATTTCAGATTGAGAGTAGAGTGTAATAGCAGCTATCTCGAAAAAAATTAGGTGCCTTATCATTGGTTCCCAACTCTCCCATTGCTTGTTTGATGAGGCAATGGTTAATTGCACTGTGTTACTACACATATCAATAGCTATAATATCAATAGGAGGGATTATGTCATTTTATGTTTTCTGTGCATTGAAGTCACACCCCAAATACTTTTAGGCAGAAAAGGAAGCTTGATTTACTTTTTTTTTTTTTTTTTTTTTATTTATTTATTTTTTAATTTATTTATTATTATTATACTTTAAGTTGTAGGGTACATGTGCATAACATGGAGTTTGTTACATATGTATACTTGTGCCGTATTAGTCTGCCACCCATCAACTCGTCATTTTACATCAGGTATAACTCCCAATGCAATCCCTCCCCCTCCCCCTCCCCATGATAGGCCCGATTGTGTGATTTCCTTCCCTGGAGTCAAGTGATCCTGGATTTGTTCAGTTCCACCTATGGTGAGAACATCACGATTGTTGGTTTTCTGTTCTTGTGATAGTTTGCTAAGAATGATGGTTTCCAGCTGCATCCATGTCCTACAAAGGGGCCTTAAACTCATCCTTTTTATATGTGCATAGTATTCCATGGTGTATATGTGCCACATTTCTTAATCCAATCTGTACTGATGATGGACATTTGGGTTGATTTCCGATGCTTTTGCTGTTGGTGGGTGGGCAAAGCTGGAGGCATCAGCTACCTGGCACAAACTATACTACAAGGACTGCAGTAGCAAACAGCATGGTACTGGTACCAAAACAGAGATATAGACCAATGGAATGGGAGCAAGTCCTCAGAAATAATACCACACATCTACAGCCATCTAGATGCTGACAAACCTGACAAAAGAAACAAAATGGGGAAAGGATTCCTATTTAATAATAAATGGTGCTGGGAAAATTGGCTAGCCATAAAATTAAGCTGAAACTGGATCTTTCCTTACTCCTTATACGAAAATTAATTCCAAGATGGATTAGAACTAAAATGTTAGACCTAATACCATAAAAATCCTAGAGGAAAATACAAAATTGTACCATTCAGGACATAGGCATGGGCAAGGGCTTTATGTCTAAAACACCAAAAGCAACGGCAGTAAAGCTAAGAATTGACAAATGGGATCTAATTGACTAAGAGCTTCTGCACAGCAAAGAAACTACCATCAGAGTGAACAGGCAACCTACAGAATGGAAAATGTTTGCAATCTACTCATCTGACAAAAGGGCTAATATCCAAGAGAACCTACAAAAGGGAACTCCGAAAGCAAATTTACAAGAAAAACAAACAGCCCATCAAAAGTGGGCAAAGGATATGAACAGACATTTCTCAAAGAGGACATTCATACAGCCAACAGACATATGAAAAAATGCTCATCATCACTGGCCATCAGAGAAATGCAAATCAAAACCACAATGAGATACATCACACCAGTTAGGGCGGCGATCATCAAAAAGTCAGGAAACAACAGGTGCTGGAGAGGATGTGGAGAAATAGGAACACTTTTACACTGTTGGTAGGATTGTAAACTAGTTCAACCATTATAGGAAAACAGTATGGCGATTCCCTCCAAGGGATCTAAGAACTAAGATGTACCACCATGACCCAGCCATCCCATTACTGGGGATATACCCAAAGGATTATAAATTATGCTGCTATAAAAACGATTCTTTTATGTCTGTCAGAAAATTAATCAATTAAGAACAGAAAATTGTACAATGAGAATGAGATACTTGAACCTTGGGAGAAATGTTCTTTCACCAAATAGACTTACTGAATGTTCTTGTCCAAAGGTATACTTTATTAATTGTGCTGAGAAGAAGATATTTCTCTTATTAGGACTGTCTTGAGGATATTAAATATATATGTGTGTGTGTGTATTTTTTATTGCTGTGCTGTACCTTAACAAGTCTTTTATAATTGATAAGTTATTTCAGTTTCCACAATGCAAACAAGGAAAGACAGGGTCCCCAAAACACAAATTGAACAGACTACATAGCTTGTGTGACTATGAGATCAGGGAATTCCTGACACATGGTAGATATTTTAAATATTTTGATATTTATTAATGTCGATATACTTATTACTGTTGAGGTAATAAACTTCCTGACATAGAAATGCTCCAGGAATAAAGATGAAATAAATTCTGTCTACTGGCCAATTCACATTTATTTATATCAACCTTTACATTCCATGTACCTCTGTAGTACTGAATTCGTACTTCTAATTATTATCGTTAGAAGTAATGATCCACAAATTATTTTACTTCAAAAAATATTTTATCCTGCCAGCCTCTTCCTTGCAATAATTTTGTGGTCTTGTTTTTAATACAATTACTGCCAGTAAGGGATGATTTCTCTTCAAGTCTCTCCTTTAATCATTAAATGGTTTTTAATATATTAGACTTGATTAATCAGGTTTCTTTTTTCTTCCATTTGAATATTCCAAGTAAATTTTGGTCCTCAAATTTTCCACCTTTACTTTATTATTAGGTTTATTCACCCAACACACATTTCTGTATTTTCATTTGCATCTTAATGATTGCATACTAAATGATAGTGTTGTCTTAATATTTTTGTACTTTCATATTCAAAAGTATTTATTTACAGTTTGTAATATTGTAGTAAAAGGAAATAAGAGATTTAATACCCTGCAGAGGCCTAAATCCATCATAACATTTTTTCACTCATAAAAACACCTAGTCATAGCTAGAAAATATGCAATGGTGTTGGACACTTGCTTTGATCCCCTGGAATGAAAGCTCTGTGGAAATGGGATTTTCCTCCTTTGTTCAATGTTTTATCCTCAGTACCTGGGATCTGTTTTTACATGACTAATCTTAAGGGTCCTGAATATTTATTGTGTTTATAATTATAAAGGGCATGCTAGTTGTATATCTAACAAAAACACAGATGAGCAATAAGAAAAATCATACGTAAAGATTTGGCAAATATATGTGCATGTTTACACATGCAAGCACACATATAAATACATGTTCACAAACGTATTAAGATAGATGGCCCAAGACATGGGTCAAATGGAAGATGAAAATTAAGAGTTCTCAGCTATGGCTATGATTTCTAATATTCTTTCAAATGTTTATGACTTAATCAATGTATCCACTCTTAAGAGTCTTGAAAACCAGACTCTTAAAACGAAGGTCTTTTATTGAGAGGCAGAAGACAGTTTCCTCTGATTTATTTTTCTCTGACCAGCCTCACAGAATCATGCTTAGAGTATAAAACTCCAATTCAGGCCAGGCACGGTGGCTCACGTCTGTAATCCCAGCACTTTGGAAGGCCAAGGTGGGTGGATCACCTGAGGTCAGGAGTTTGAAAACAGCCTGGCTAACATAGCGAAACCCCGTCTTTACTAAAAATACAAGAGTTAGCTGGGTGTGGTGGCAGGTGCCTATGATCCCAGCTACTTGGGAGGCTGAGGCCGGAGAATCACTTGAACCTGGGTGGCAGAGGTTACAGTGAGCTGAGATTGAACCACTGCACTCCAGCCTGGGCGACAGAGCGAGACTCTGTCTCAAAAATAAATAAATAAATAAATAAAAAAATATAATGAAACTTCAATTCAGACTTCATTTTGAGTCATACCTGTGCAACTCGTTCTCACTTCTGCTTTCTTAAATGTAAAATGAGGATAATATGTGTATGTATTTCATTAACTATTGTGAGACTGAAAAAAAACATGATGCATGTAAATCATTTGAAATACTATTTTGTACATTATAAATGCTTAATAAATGTCAGTCATTACCATTATTCATTAAATAAATTATGTTTCAATGTTTTGGTGTGCATACATAGCATAAAGGTCAAATTCAACATATTGGTTGGGCATGGTTGCTCTCACCTGTAATCCCAGCACTTTGGGAGGCCAAGGTGTGTAGATCACTTGAGGTCAGGAGTTTGACACCAGCCTGGCCAACATGGTGAAACTCTGTCTCTACCAAGAAATACAAAAATTAGCTGGGTGTGGTGGCTCACACCTGTAATGCCAGCTTCTTGCAGGCTGAGGTGGGAGAATCTCTTGAACCCTGGAAGTGGAGGTTGTAGTGAACGTGCCACTGCACTCCAGATTGGGCATCACAGAGTGAGACCCTGTCTCAAAAAAAAGAAATCGACATATCATTTTTCTTAAAGATATTATACATTCTGAACAATATCTGTATAGTGAAATTTAAGGAGATTATTGGAATTTATTTTCATGTGATAAATATAGAAAATTTGGCATCATGGGCTCTTTTAATATGTGGTGGTTTAATTATTTTTGTCCCATACTTATATATATTCAAATTACTGAGAATAATTTAAATAGCTTTCAATTATTTACCTGCATACAGTATATAGCCTACACAACTGTATTATCTGCATACAGTATATAGCCTACACAACTTGATATGGTACCCACTAGCTATCCATTGCTATTTAAATTTAAATTCACTAATAACTTTGGTCAAATAGTCATAGGTAGTTAATTTTATTGTATTGAAGAGTGCAGAAAGGTTTTTTTTTGTTTGTTTGATTGTTTTGTTTGTTTGTTTTCAGGAGACAAAATCTTGCTCTGTTTGTTGCCCAGACTGCGGTGGTGTGATCATAGCTTACTGTAACCTTGAATTCCTGGGTTCAAGTGATCCTCTTGCTCAGCCCCCCAGGTAGCTGGGACTACAAATGCATGTTACCCTACTGGGTAATTTTTAATTTTTTTTGTAGAGATGAAGTTTCTCTATTTTGCCCAGGTTGCGGCTCGAACTCCTGGACTCAAGTGATCTTTTTGCCTTGGCCTCCCAAAACTCTAGGATTATGGGTGTGAACCACTGCTCTCAGCCTGCAGAAAATTTTATTGGACAGCACTTGTGTAGACAGATCTCATTTTTACTGCTTTTAAAAAGAGTCCAAAGTTTGGAATTAGATGATTTGTCCTCACCTTTTTGCTCCGTTGACTGACTGGTATGTGATCACGAACAGTTTACTTACTGACTTTCCACTTTCTCATCTTTAAAACAGAATTGTAGGGTCAAATAAGACCACTGTACAAAAATATTGTTTGCATACAACCAGAGCTGTTATTAATATTGTTCCTTTACAGAGATTACTCTGCTTTTCAAACATTATCCCCAAAGATCTGCACTTTAAGTCCTTCTCCCTGTAATTGCTTGTTTGAGGTTTTTGCCAATGTCCAAACAGATGAAAACCAGAGTGTGTTCTCAGAGAGGTTTGTCTGATCCCAGTTTCATATCGGGGACTCTAGCTCACAGTCTGTCTTCTCTTTATAAGGAATCACTATCTCTATTACATTTCTTATTCACTGAAAATGCCATCTACCTCATTTTGCTGTCGGTTTGGATAAACAAAGAACGAAAGATAATTATAATATACTACAACAAGCATAGTTGAAAGATTAAGTGTAAAAATCATGAAATGTATGATAATACTAATATCAACTATTTTTATTCTGATTATCTATGCTGCTCATTATGACCAATAGTAAGGATGTTGGAAATGTAATTATATTATGTGATAAATAAATCTGATACATTTCTGTAAATTGAACCAATATTTTAAAAGAAAAAGCTAAATTACGAGTGTTTTATTGCCTTATAAATTTAGAAATGTAATTCATGTTATTGTTTTTGACTATTTCATTAAGAAATAGAGAAAATATCACTGTTTTCATTATCTGAACTGCAAATGTTTGAAAATAAAACAAACTGGATCAGAGGCACTAATTGAACAGGTACTCAAAACTTATCTGCTAAGAATTGAACCTGAGGCTGGAATTAAAATTATCTATTAAACACAACTTTTGAGGTTATTGTTTCAAGAAGTGAAGTGTCTAGATTGGAGGATAATGAAAATCATGTGTTTAGAAATATGATAACAGTAGGCAACATTCAATTTAACTAATGCTAACTACTTTTTGTAACTAAAGCTTTGAACAAAAGAATGTGTATATGCATATGGATGTATGTGTATATATAATGAAATTATTTTAACAGAAATAAATGCTAAGTACAAGATAATTATTCCTAATAAGACTAATATGCTCCAGTTACAATGGTTATTTTTCACTTTATTTTGTACTTTGTTGTATATTATAATATATACACATACACATATATATGTATTTTATTTTATATATATATACACACACACACACTTACTTCACTTTGGTGATGAAATATTTAAAATAGTATAGCCTAGGGCAAGTAGAAGAATCTGCAGATTATACTACTTTAAGTGTCAATTGCAATATTTACTCTGAAGCTCTGAAGCAATATTTAGTTCTGTTCACTTGAGGCCAACAAACAAACAAACAAACCCACCCTTTTGTTTTGCCCAGCTATATGTTTCATTTTAGTTATAAAGAGAGAATTTCGCTGATGACTGGGTGAGTAAAATTGACCTTTGTTAATTAAAGATAGAATTTTGAGCTTCCTCACCAGAGGCTATTGCTGTTAGGGAGGATCCCACTTACTATTTCCTGTTGTCATTTTACCATCTCAGCTGTAGTAAAGAAGCCTGGCTTGCAACTTCTTGGTTGCCATACATGTTGTCTCCTAAGCTTCTGAATAATCATTAGATCAGTGCAAACTTCTTAAAAGGAAAAAGGACTTTTCTTCAGGGTGGTGAACTGCATTCGAGGAACATAAGTAGTGAGTTTCAGCCAGATTTAGGGAAAGGGCAAAAAAATAAAAATAAAAATAAAAGTACAGTAGGGTGTAAAAATAATCCCTATGGAGTTAGATTGAGGATGGGGCCTGCTTTCAGAAAAATAAATGATAACATAATATAAAGAAACATAAGAGAAAGTGGGCTGATCTTGGGGAGGTGCTGGGAGCAGGAATAAACCTGTGAGCTTTTTAATTTTAATTTTGTTTTTACTTTTATTATTATTATTATTTTGAGACAGTCTTGCTCTGCCACCCAGGCTGGGGTGCAGTGGCACAATCTTAGCTCACTGCAACCTCCGCCTCCTGGGTTCAAGCGATTCTCCTGCCTCAGCCTCCAAAGTAGCTGGGACTACAAGCATGCACCATCATGCCCAGTTAATTTTTGTATTTCTAGTAGAGATGGGGTTTCATCATGTTGGCCAGGAGGTACTCGATCTCTTGACCTTGTGATCTGCCCGCCTCGACCTCCCAAAGTGCTGGGATTACAGGCATGAGTCACAGTACCCAGCTGAGCTTTTTTATTAATTAAACACCTCAAAATTTAATCAAGTTGATGAATGAATAAACTGTAGTACATCCCAACAATGCAATGTTACTCAGTGATAAAAAGAAATGAGCTATCCGGCCATAACAAGACATGGAGGAAATGTAAATGCATATTAATAACAGAAAAAAGCCAGTCTAAATAGCCAGTCTGTATGATTTCAACTCTATGACACTATGGGAAAAGCAAAATTAGGGAGAAAATAAAAGGTTCACAGGTGGGTGGGAGGGCAGAGATAAATAAACAGAGTAAAAATATTTTAGGGCAGTGAAACTTCTCTGAAAGATACTATAATGGTGGACACATCATTATACACCTGTCCAAACTCATAGAATGTACAACAAAAAGAGAACCCTAATGTATATTATAGAGATTGGATAGTAATGAGATGTCAATGTAGTTTAACCAATTGTAACTAATGTACTACTTTGGTGGGGAATGTTGGTAGTGGGGAAGAATATGCATGTGTAGTGGGTAATAACTTTATAAACAGAAGTAGAATTAATGTGAAACATAGAGAGATATTTGATATAAGCAAGGCTTTAGTAAAGAAAATGAAGGAAAGATGTAAAGCAGTGTTCAATCTCTGTACGGTCTCAATTTTGTTGTGAGCCTCAAACTTTTTAAAAAAGAATAGTCTTTAAAAAATTAAGTCCTATTCTACAATTTTCTTTTTATTGGGTAATAATAATAAAAGATCTTTGATATTTTATCTTCTTCTTCAGTGCACTCTATAAATCATGGCAAAAGAACATGTTTTACCCCTCATATTTGGCCGTTATTGGACTTCAGGAAGAGTTGATTAGTTCTTCAATGTATAGATTGAATATATGCCCATATTTCTTTTACATAAACTTTAAGCTATTTAAATGTAAAACTATGACACAATTAAATATGTGATATAGCTTTAATATTCAGTTAATATTTCATGGAAAGAAAATACATGATACAGCTTTAAACATTCAGTTATCCATATTTCATGTAATAAATACATGATGCAGCTTTAAATGTTCAGTTAACAATATTTCATGAAAAGAAAATGGAAAATATTACTTATTTTTTCAAACAAAAATAATTTAGTACAGTAGCATATTCCTTCAAAAACATGGTGCTAAATACAAATTATATGTGTACGTTCATGCTCAATTTATACATTACATGCAGAAAAGACAAAATTATGTGATCCTTACATTCTCAATTGTTTGTGTTCAATATGCTGAAAGCTGATAATTAAACACTGTGTACCTTAGTTGTGTAAGTATAAATGATCATGCCTTGTTCTAAATAAAGTGAAGATCTATAATATATTTGACTTTCTTTCAAATAAATGTCAGAGCATGTTCTTTTATTTCTTTTTTGTTTTGTTCTGAATTTTTCTATAAAAGAGTTAAATCAAGCTGATTAAATCATTTCAGTACCACAGGGGGAAACGTTGGAAAAGAGGATTAGCTCATCAGCAAGATGAGTTAGGTCACAGCTTATCCGACCATAATTCAAGAGCTGTGTTCTCCAAGTCTGAAAGTTACGGTCATGTCAAGGGTCAGCACCAAATGTTTTTTATCATAAGTTGGAACTGCTTATTCCTGCAGCTGTCTGAGCTTTAGTTGACTAGTTTCAATTATTCGGGTCATATTTTTTTTTTTTTAAAGCTCAGGATTGTCTTCAATTTTCTGCCTTCCTTGGTTCATAAAGAATTATTAGTTTGTATTAGATATACACTGATACTTCTATTAAAAAGGAAAGTCCATTTACAATACATGTCTCTGTTGATAACTTTATAAACAGGAGTAGAATTAATGTAAAACATAATGCCACATTTAAAATAAGTAAGATTTCATTTTAAAAAGAGAGGGGCAAGGCATGGTGGCTCACACCTGTAATCTCAGCACTTTGGGAGGCTCAGGTGGGGAGATCATGAGGTCAGGAGTTCGAGACCAGCCTGACCAACATGGTGAAACCTCATCTCTACTAAAAATACAAAAAAAAAAAAAAAAAAAATTAACCGGACGTGGTGGCATGCACCAGTAATCCCAGCTACTCAGGAGGCTGAGGCAGGAGAATCACTTGAACCCAGGAGGCAGAGGTTGCAGTGAGCCAAGATCACACCATTGCACTCCAGTCCCTGGGTGACAGAGCGAGACTCTGTCTCAGAAAAAGAAAGGATGAAAGACAAAAAGCAGTGTTTTTTTCAAACTGTGATTTTTGATCCATTGGTGGCTAGTAAGTTCAGTTTAGATGGTCTTTGAGAAAAATTTTAAGAATAGAATAGAATAGGAGTAGGTTAATATAAAAAAGAAAATATTTGAGCAATTATGAATCCCACTAATGTGTGTGTGTGTGTGTGCGCGCATGCATGTGCACTGTGTTAAGATGTAAATTATTTTTCTTACATTTTTATGATTGACCTTGAACAAAAATGGTTTGTAAGCTACCAGTGTAGAAACAAGAAGATGAGCTTGTCTTGCTGGTTATGAAACTCTGGGAAATTGAAATCTGTAAGACTGTCCCTAATCTGCAAAATGGAGAAAATGCACTCTACCTCACAGGGTTCATGTAAGAATAATATGCGATAATATGTGTTAAAGCTCCTACCATGATTTCAGTCATATATTAGGCACTCAATAAATAGTTCCCTTTATTAGTGACAACATCACCAATGATAAAACTAACTTGGGACATTTCACAGCACATTGAATTATATGCCTGGGAATCTTCAGATGTCTTGACGAGATGATGGATATTCATGGAAAGTTACAAATTGAAAAACTAGACTAGAGCGAGAGATACGCAGTCAGGTAGATCTGTGCTAAGAACACAGTTCTAGAACTGTATTTTGTTCCAATTATTCCTTACAGTAGCTTCTGGTTGATTAGGAATCTAGTAGTCATTCAACCCATTAGTTATTTCTCCCAAATACCTCTAAAAATGTCATATATCCCTCAAAGGATAATTGGGGTTTGTCTTCAGGCCTTGTCAGATACACACAATCTGATTTCAGTGGCTTCTGGGTAAGATAGAACTACCAAGTTATTGTGAACATATTTCAGTTAGATTATCACCAGACAGGTAATAAGCAACCTATATCCTTGTCATAGTACCGACACAGATAATAGGTTTCAGAAATAAAGTGAGAACCATTTAAAAACCAAACCCCTAATATGTTTTTACCTCTCTAATATCCATCATGTTTATCCAGAGTTTTGCTTATGTTCTCTTTATTCTTACTCATGGGCAAATCCTTTGATGGTGAAAAAGGATGTCTTCTTCATGGTACTGGCAAATATTTGAAACAAATACATGACTTTATGAATGGATGATTGCTTATTATCAATAGAGAAATTATATTGTGAAAGACTCACATTTTTTTTCTTTAGTATTTTGTGAAAAGTCCATTTTAAGTATCTTCCCAACAGATTTATAGCTGTCACTACCTAAAGCAGAGAAAGGTGGGATAGGGAAGTGGGTCTTCAAGCATTCACATGTGCAGCAACTCACCTAGGGTAGTATTATTCTGACCCGAATACCATCCAGTGGGTGATAGAGCAGTGCCATGTCTGTGGATCCCAAAGAACTCTCCTTCATCTACAACAGTCGTAGGCTGTGTCTAGCTGCTATACTGATATTCCAGAGAATTTGGTTATTCTATGCCTTAAAAATACAATTTTCTATGTAGCCTGTGTGTTCTCTCTCTATTTTCTTAATTTGTTTTCTGTTTGAGATCACTGTAAATAATTAACAAAATATAAAGACAATTTTTTTTTTCCAGGTCTGAGAATGAATAAAGGTGCCATCACCCCTCCCCGGACTACTTCTCCTGCAAATTCAAGTTCCCCAGAAGTAATCCACCTGAAGGACATTGTCTGTTACCTGTCTCTGCTTGAAAGAGGAAGACCTGAGGATAAGCTTGAGTGTATGTGTTTCTTCATTTTGTTTACTTATCACGGTTGGGGGCAGGAGAAAGGACTGAATATTGATTAACTTAAAATTGTATTAGTACAGTTCTATACTTTTTGTGAAATAAAGTGACCCTGCTTAATAGTAAAAATTTCCTCCTGCTGAGAATCAGACAATTAAAAGATATTAAGATCTATTAATTTCAGGTTCTTATTTATCAAGTTCCATTTATTACTGATTACTTCTTGATTATGTTTGTCATATGACTTTAAAAAACTGTTCCTCAGTTCTTTGGAGTTAACAAGATGTTATTAGAAAGTAGCCTTTGAGTTGTTTTCATAAAGCATTTATTTCTAGTGTGTGAAGAAACCTTCCCATTAGTGAGTAAGAAACTTACCTATAAGTATGCAACCTGCACCTTTTCCCCAGTGGAAATCTCCCTTGCAATCTTCAGCACTAACACTCTTGTTGGCAGAGACACATTATTTCTCAAATGCTAAACCTGAAAGTGTCATTTATAGTATTCAATACTGGATATTATAAATCATTAAGCAATAGCTTTGTTTCTTTTAGGATATGGTGGATAGAGAATTTCTATTCAGTTGAGGGAAAGTAAATTACTGTCTTTAATAAAATATAGTGACTGAGCTCTCTCTGGTGGCTAACTATGCTCATTGCAATATAAGAAAATATTTTTCAAGCATTTACTCTAAACCTGCTCATTTGATCATCTGTTCTATCTCTGAGGCTCTTTGTAAATGTAGTCCTGGCAGCTTACTCAATAATCTGATAAATTTGATTATATAGGATATGGTAAATTTAATGAAGAATGCTTGCTACTAGAATGATAGTGAAGATAATAGATCTAAACTTTAATACTTCTAAAGCAAATATAAATAATCATGCTGTCTCAGAATGATTATTGGGAGGCATTTTTAGTTAAATTTAATAGTAACTTTTTGATAATATTTCTCCTTCCAATAAAAGATTTACTGTAATGTGATTATTTAAGAGTCACACCTGCTTAGGTTATGAATAAACCATATGAATATCATTCTTTAAATATATATTTATTATTCATAAATGTTGAATATTTGCATTTCAAGATTTATTTTGTATTCCTAAGAAGTTACAGAAATCTGTCTCATTCCAAAGTAAATATTAATGTTCAGTGAATTTCTATTGAAGTGACAGCCAGAGAGAAAGTTTGCTCAGGTGTTATCGGGAGCACGTTTGGATGATTATAAACATATAAAGACAAACATTTTTTCCACATCTGAAAATGAATAAAGGCACCATCCATCCTCCCCAAGATGGTATTTGGTCTTGCAGTTTAACTATTTCTGGGTCAGCTGGATGTATATTGCTTTTAAGGTGGAATTTCTGAGAAGAATGCTTTTGAGTTTTCAGTGTGCATCCTTGAACCCACATAGATTTTGTCCACAGTTGCAGATAGAATGTTAACTCACCGCACTTTTCAAAAAGACATGATGACTCTCGTCCAACTGACCTGCCATTTACTTTTCTTTAGTGTTCTCAACCCCCTTCTCTCTGTTTTTTTCTTTGAGTTTCTCAGCTTTTTTTCAAGCTTACACTAGATGCATTACATTTTCCTTTCTTTAAAACCATTTCTTCAGACCGTTCTTATAGTCATTGTTGCTGTGGCCCAGAATTATCATTATCATTTTCACCAAACTCTTCAAAATACATGATGCTGTAGGTCTGTTTTCTCATATCCTCTAATTTGGTGATTCTTACCACGGCTATACATCAGAATCATCCGAAGTTTGGTTTTCTTTTTCTTTTTTAATGCCAATGCCTGGACCTTTCCTATGTCAATTAAATAACAATCCATCTTCCTCATCCACTTTCTTAACAATTTACCATATATTTTTACTCTTCTAAATTGCATACGTAAAAATTACTAACATGTATTCTTTTACAGTTACAGATTTTTAAAAACAAATTCTCAGTAAGACTCCAAACATTTGTATTGATGGTTAGTTTAATACGTACTTACTCCAAAAGGGTTACAACTTATTAAGTACAGTATAGACCAAAAGAATGAAAATGAGAAAAAGCAATTATAATTAACACAGAAACACACGTGAACAAGCACCTAAAATTAACTTTTGCAGGTCAGTGTTGAATTGGATCTTATTTCCAGGTAGCTAAGCAGAAAGAAATACACACACGTTGATTTAGGTTAGAGGTTCTCAAACTTTATCACACATCAGAATCACCTGCAGGACTGGTATATCTGATTCAGCTGACCTGGGGTGGGATCTGAAAATGTGCATTTCTAAAAGTTTCCAGGTGATGCTGATGCTAATGTTCCAGGGACCACATTTTGAGAAGCACTGGCTTATGCAATTCCTCTGTCCAATGAAAACACACATACACAAAGAATTCACCTGAAATAACAGTTGTTTTTCTTGGAGTTGATGAATAGTGACAGTATTTGTTAGGTACTTTTACCTGGGTTATTAGATAAAAGAATTACATGGTTGTCAATGTTTATATAAGTAATACTTTGTTTCCCCAAATAATATTTTAAAAATCTATTCAGTGCATCCCACCACTTTCCATTGCCTGTCTTTTCTGCCAGGCATTTACAAAATGTTTATTATAAAGCTTATTCCATTAAAAAACAGCAAACAAAAGTTCCCAAATGTTTTACTGATTACAAGAAGTCCTCACTTAACATCCTCAATAGGTTTTTGGAAGCTGTGACTTGAAGTGGAAACATGTATATAACAAAACCATTTTTTTTGCTCATCAATGTTATAACAAAATATCATGGAAGGAAAGGATGTTATTCGAGAACCCTCTGTACATTGTTTTGCTTGAAGTCACAGTTTCCCAGTATCTAGCAATCATATTGAGTACTTACCATGTAAGTCATGTCTTCATTTCCTTTACGCAATCCTACTTCTCTCTGAGGACCTTCCCCGTCCCAAGGCTCTATCAGGTAGAAGGTGTTTGTTACCCTTGGATGTGTGCTTTTGCATGCATGCATACATGCATGTGTGCCTGTGTGTGTTGGGGTTGTGGGGAATTCCATTTTTATCTCCCCTTGTTGGTACCAAGTACCAACCGCCCCTGTGAATGAACAAGGACGAGGTCTCAGGGCTGATTTGCCCGTCTAACTTCAAGTGCTCCCTCACACTTTATGGAGAGACATCAACCTCTCTTTTACCCTCAAATCCTGTGGCTTTGCCTCCATTTTATTTCAGCCCTTCACTTCTATTACAAGCTTTGTAACTGCCGAGAACTGCTATTATTCTAAAACTAAACTGTCAATTTTACTTTGATCCCAGCCTGTGTTCACTTAGCTTCTCACTCTCCTACTTTTAATTTAATTATTGCATAGTACAGTAATTAAGAACCTTGACTCTTCATTTATAATGACTGAATGCAAACCCTAGGTTGAGAATTAACTGTCTCAGTGATCTGAGTACATTTTTAAAACTTCCTCAGGACTCAATTTTCTCAACTGTAAAATTGGGATGATTAAATAGTCTCTATCCCATAGGATAACTATGAGTATTAGATAAACATATTTTTTCACATATGTCCCTTCACATTTATTACTTCACATAAATGCATGTTAGGCGAAATAAAAGTAAATTAAAACTGTTTTACCCTTGCCCACTTTATTCTCTCTTGAATTTGCCTGCTGACTTTTGGTTGTCCATCCTTTCAAATTTGAACTGATCTCATAATCCTTGATGTCAATTAGTTTTTCACACTTAATTTCAGATATTCAACTTATTTGCTCCTGTACCATACTGAGTGGCAGAGACTTGGTGAAATAAATATATAATTCTTTGGGTTGTAGGTCTACTCAAAACCTCAGCTGGCCTTCAGTGCTCAGTCCAGTGCTCGGTGTTTCTCTCGTCTAGTTTTCTAGTTAAAAGTTAATCCAGATAATGATTTCTTTTTCCAAACAGCTACCTATTTAATCATCATCTTACTCATTAAGTGTACGTTCTTGAAAATTCCTTTTATGTTACTTAAAACCTTATCAACTAATATACTTTTTTTTCTGTTTCTCTTCTGATTCAGAGTGAAAAAGTCCCTTTGACAATTCCTGATTTCATAATGCATAAAATTGAAACCCTTAACTGGGCATGCATACACTGATCTGACTCCACACTCTGCCAGGCTTGCTTTGACTGTGACCTGCACACATATGCACAAACCATGTCCTGGTCACATGGGTCAATTTTTCTATCAGCAGACAAACCCTGAACTTTTCCACTTTCATCCCTTTGATTACAATGTGCAATTGCTGGGTTTCACCCCGCTGCCTCCCCACAGTGTATATTTGATAGAGTCTAGTCCACATTTGAGGCTTACCCTGCATCATGAATCTCTTGCCATCTCCTAATTGGATTTATTTTGCTCTCTTTTGTACCCTTGCACCTACATCTGTGTGTGTGTGTGTGTGTGTGTGTGTGTGTGTGTTTCAACAGGTAGATGCTCAATAAATGATAGTTAAATGGAAGTGTATTAAAGTCAGTGGATAAAAATAAAGTCAATGAGTGCCTGAAAATATAAAAATAACATCAACTATTTAAGATATCAAATAATACTAGCTTTATATTTTTGACTTTAAAATACATGATATTCACATTTGAATTTGTGCTTATCAAGTTACTAATGATTCAACAAGAATTTTAAATATTATCTTACATTTCCATAAAATGTATCACTAAAGAGAAAATCAATAGGGAAATATTCAGAAAGTAGATAACTGACATACAGAGACTGAACAGTCACCTACATGTTAAAAGTTACTTCCTCGTGCAGTGTTAACCTTAGAAACAATGAAATTTAATAGTGAAGAGAGCTTAAAGATCACCTAGTCAACTTTCCTATAGTTTGTCAATGAAAAAAAAAAAATAGAGGGTGGTTATTAATTACACTACCAGTTTATCTAGTTATGACTAAACCCCATAATTTCTGAGCTACTTTATAGGGCTCTTTTTATTTTGAAAAGCTGTCTTTTGTTGTTTTTATCGTTGTTTCTCTTGTGAATAAAAGGAGAAACTATCTCTCCATTATACTGGATGTGAAACACACCTAAGCAGCTGGTAGTTTTCACCTCTGCTTTTAAAGTTTATTAAATCAGTATTGAAATATACAAGAGTGGAAAAAAGTGAATTAAAGAAATTCCAGCTTAAATGCCTTTTATAAATATATTTTACATTTTATATTAATAACATATATCATATCATATCATATAATGATCATATCAACAACATATAATGGCAAGTGCAAAACACCAGAGTATGTATAGTAGGATATATTCATTATGAAAACAGATAGCAACTTGCAAATCTTTTGGAAGAGAAAAAAATTGGGATATAAAAATTTATCTTGCATAATATACCTTTGCTCTGATCTTTTAACTAAATACATGTGTGGGCATATAATTGTTTCTATATAAAGTGAAATTACATGAGCATAAAAATAGGAAAAATGTGGGTTAAACTAGTTTATAACATTGAAGCAGGTACCCATATTTGGAAGCTGTCATGTTGTCAGAATAATTTTAACATTGGGCTTTTTAAGTTTTTGCAGCCAAATATCTACATATTTATTTTGTTTTTAAAAATAAGATCCTTTTGTTCAGTGATTCCCTTGACCTTCGGGCCTGACTTTACTTTTAAATACTAAGAAATAGTCTTACTATATAATTTGAAAATTCAGTATTAATCATGTCAATATTATTTTTAAATATCATTTTAAAAGGGAAAGATTTTATAGGCTCACCAGGCCAAACAAATTTTATTTTCCATGGAGTTAATAATTGCCTTTTTTCTAACTTAATTAATTATTTTCTTATTTATTTATTTATTTATTTATTTATTTATTTATTTATTTAGAGACATAGTCTCACTCTGTTTCCCAGGCTAGAGTTCAGTGACACAATCTTGGCTCACTGCAACCTCCGCCTCCTGGGTTCCAGTGATTCTCCTGCCTCAGCCTCCCTAGTAGATGAGATTACAGGCACGTGGCACTATGCCTGGCTAATTTTTGTATTTAGTAGAGATGGGGTTTCACCATGTTGGTCAGGCTGGTCTCAAACTCCTGACCTCAAATGATCCACCCGCCTCATTTTCTCTATTTCTATAACTAATCAATTCCCAAATTCTCCACCATAAATTTATGTTCATAAACTTGTGCTCTTCATTTGCTCTTGAATATTTTAATTGATAATCACTTTCATCCTTTATTTTAGTTGTTCTCTTTCTTGAACCAATATTATTTGGATGCTGAACATCCAAGACAGAACTCTGAATTATTATTTTTTCTTGTTTTTTTTTTTTTTTTTTTTTTCTATTTTCCACCTTCTTTTCTTTCTTCTTATGTTTTTCACTCCATATCTGGGACATCTTTTTTACCTGGTGATGAGATTTTTCCCAATTTTTCTTACATTTAACTTCACAGAGAATCCATTTTATTCTCAGCTTGATCCTTATATGTCCCTATTTGTATTTCATGGACTGAAACTTTCCTTTTAGTTATAAGGTTTCCCCTCCTCCCTGCTTTGTTGGTTTCTTCCAAACTACTTGTGTTGAAAGAACTTTTCTGATGGTAGTACTTGTATAGATGAGTACCCATACCGATGGTATTGACTTACTGGGGATAAGGAAAGGGACTTATTCTCTCAATATTTGGTATATTCGCTTTCACGTAATTACCTTGTTTTGGTATTGTGTCCTTACACTCAGAATTCCTGAGTACCTTTAGCCCAGAATTCCTTTCATTTTCACTTTTGCAGAACTCAAAGATCTAGTCTTCTGTTGGGGGAGAGAGCTTACATACACCCCAGATAATCCTGTGAAGATTATCTGTTAATTTTCCAACTCACCACCTTTCTAAGCAAATCTATGCTTCGTCACCTCTACCAGCTTAATTTATATTTCTAAGAAGTCTAAGTCAACATATATGTGTACATATTTTCTCCAGCTCCTGAAAATTGTGTTAGTGTTTTCTGCTCTCATATTTTCTTTCTGCTTATAGATTTATTCCGATTTTATCTCTTACTGTCACTATAGTGGCAATTCAATAGAAAACCAAGGTAAATATGTGTGTTCAATACTTCGTGTTTTGCATTACCTAGCTATAATTTTAAATTAGAAAAGTAGACTTATCACTGAAAATTAAAGTCTTAGAATTTCTCTTTCTTCTCCTGGATGAAAGAAAAGTTTTATCCTTGACCTTGACTTGGTAATATTTAGAATACACAGTACTTGGTACTCAATATATGTATGATATTTTTATTATTGTTATTATATTAACTAGAGCTTAAAACTCTTCAAACTTTCTTCCTTGATGAATTAGACAGAATTTATAGACAGCATTAACTCTTGTTAATGTGTTTAGGAATAAATGATTTAAAATATTAGATTCTTCAGGCACTAATGAAATAGGGATTTTTGGATCAACTTTCCTACTGGAATCAACTGGAAAACTGGAACAAATGTATAGTTTTAAAACCTGTTTAAAAGTTTCAGGGAAGTATTAAGGCCACTTGGATTTTTAGGGCAAATTTTCAGGAGAAAGAAGCATGGCTTTTTCCATTGAATTTAAGAAATTAAAGTACAAGTCACTCATATATTTTTCCAGATAACGAGCAGAATGGAAGCCAGATATTAGCAATCAAGTACAGTTATATATGTAAAGTGACTAGAATAACATGTCCAGGTTCAAGTTGGGATTATTACAGGCATTTAAATTTGGCCTAACGTTAGGAAGTGAAACAATGTATTTTGCCACATTAAGAGAATAAAGAAGAAAATCATGAAAGCATTTTATCACATTCCATATGTATTCTATTCATGGTTGAAAACAAAACAACTGTAATAGCAAAAATTCTTAAGTAACAGAAAGTAAAGAACTCAATTAATCAAATAATGTGTATATATAGGAAACTCCCATCAAACTTTAAAAGTGAAATATTGAAGTTTCTCTCATTGATACTGGGAACAAGACAAGAATGGCCACTACTCTTAAGTATAATTCAAATTTGTGTCGGAGATCATTGCCCATGGCAATAAGGCAAGAAAAATACATGGAGTTTAAGAGGATGGGAAAGAGGAAATTGAAATTCATTGTTTGTTACAGACTACCCAGTAATCTACAGATAGATCAAATGCTTGAATTAATAAGTGTGTTTAGCAAGATCTGTGCCTACAAGGTAGAAATAAAAATCACTTGTATTTCTGTATGACACCAACTAATAATAAGTAAATAAAATTTAAGAAATTTTACCATTTATCAAATCAAAATTAGTATATACCTGGGAATACATCTTTAAAAACTATTTAAAAGGTATCTATACTGAACAGTATGAAACATTATTGAGAGAAATTAAAGCTCTAATTAAAGAGGACTATAACACGGTTGCAGATTTCAAGACTCAGCATTTTAAAGATTCTCCCCCAAATAGATCGATAGATTCAGTACAATCACATTAGAAATCCAGCAGTGTTATTTTGGTTAGTTTTTTGTTTTGTTTTGTTTTGTAATAGAAGAAAGAAAAGATTGGCAAATGTTTTCTAAATGTCATATTCAATTCAATTCAAAAGAAGGGATATAGAAGTCAAGATAATGGGTGTCTTTGGGAGAGAAGAAGAAATAATGATGGAGGAGGATGAAAGTAGTTCTGATTTGTTAGTAAGAATTTGATTTCTTGATTTAGAGGTAATAGTTACATTGGTGTGTACACTTTAATAATATATTAAATAATACATTTATCTGTAAGTGTAATATTTCAATAGTAAATTCCTTCTTAAAACCAATGTTAAGTACACACTACCTTTGGGAAAGACATAGAATCAGGTTTGTTTTAACTGGTTGTTTTTAATAAAGCATGTTATTATTTTTAAGCAATATTTAGGAGCACACAGAATCATTGGGAGAGGTACAGAACAAATTCTAGAGGCTGCCCCTTCAGGAACGATGACCAAATGAAGTATAAAATGGGGCTGGGATGGTTTCTTCCAAACACCCGACTCATCCAGAACCCTGGATGTTCTCTCTGAAACCACTGCCCCTCCCATCACCAGAATGGATTCTGTACAGGCTTCTTTTGCTTAGGTCACTAGCATCTGATTGAAAACCTAGGACTGTGCTTCTGTGTGGTGGAGCTTGGGTCATGTGCACAGTCTAGCTTCAAGTCAGGCTAGTAAAGAAAAGGTATCCAGAGTTTTCATTTTCTAATGGTCCTCATAAAGTGTGATTTCCAGAAAATAGGAAGAAGTTTCGAACACTGTCATTAATGAATGCTCAATATCTATACATCGTTCCCATGTGTTTCTTTGAGTTCATGTTCCCAGTAAGGTCAACAAATAGGAACAGGGTTTCCACAAATTTGAGCAACGTGAAATGGTCATTTTGCAGTCATTTACTACAGTAAGGGTTAACAGAGTCATAAATGTCCCTCAATCTAAAATATATTTAGGCTTTTCTAGGTATTTGCTTATTCCTGTTAATCCTTCCTCTGAGTAGTCGGTCAAATCTTACCACTTACAAAGATATTTTTTACTATTTGCTGCTGCACTACAATCTCTTGAAATGCTCGGTATGCATAATGTTGTATGTTGCTGTTTCCTTCTGCATTTTATTTATTTATTTATTTATTTTATTTTATTTTATTTTATTTTATTTTATTTTATTTTATTTTATTTTATTTTATTTTATTTTATTTTTTGAGACAGAGTCTCGCTCTGTCGCCCAGGCTGGAGTGCAGTGGTGCGATGTCGGCTCACTGCAAGCTCCGTCTCCTGGGTTCACGCCATTCTCCTGCCTCAGCCTCCCGAACCGCTGGAACTACAAGCGCCCACCACCACGCCCGGCTAATTTTTTGTAATTTTAGTAGAGACGGGGTTTCACCATGTTAGCCAGGATGGTCTCAATCTCCTGACCTTGTGATCCACCCACCTCGGCCTCCCAAAGTGCTGGGATTACAGGCGTGATGCATTTCATTTTATTTATTGACTATATGAGAGGGAATCATTACCATGATTTACAAATACAGATATATATGTCTTTTAGCTGACTTAGTATTATCACCCTTAAGTCAATAGACAGACATTTGTTTTCTTACACTTTAACATCTTTAACATTTGTTTGCATCTTACAATAAATAGAATATCATAGTTATATGGCTAACTTTTTTTTCTTTTTAGCAATATATAGACCAATTATGTATCTTATTAATAATCATATGTTAGAATTGGTAAAATGCAGTAACCATTAAATACAAAAATAATCACCTACAGATAGACTATCAAGGTCATTATATAATTATGCCTCTTAGTTATCAACGTCTTTATTAATATTATAGACCTCAGAATCAAGATCATTCAGGAAATTATACAAACCCAAGACAAACCCTTACTTCCATTCTTCTGTTTTTACAGCTGTGTCTTTCTTCTCTGTTTATCTCAAAATGGCACCTGTGGCCTCTTCCACAGCCTCCTGGGGATGTGTGAATTATACAAGGGAATCCTCAGGCCCATCAGGGACCTCTGTCATCTGCTTTCCTGAATCCCCTAACAGAGAGCCAATGTTCTCCTTTTCCTTACTTGATTAGTTCAAAGATCAGTTACCCTCTGAAGCTCCACCTCAGGTTTAAACAAATAAACTATGAAAGCCAGGATCATAATGCAATTTTTCTGTGCTGGCTTCTTCCATCAGAAAGAATCCGTTATTTTGCACTCCTCCTCCTTCGCTCATACTGCTTGGGGATCAATCCTAACAATGGCATCTATTTGTATCATGATCTATGGCCTTCAGTTCACTTTTATATCTATAGCCTCCCTTAACTTTCACGGTAAATGTGTGTTATGGTAGAATGATTATTCTCATTTCACAGTTAAAGAAAATAGTTTTTGACCAAGCTCTTGTAATAGTGAATGGTTGATTTCAAATTATACTTGATTTTGAAAATTTCACATTAGTTGTTTTTCCTTATGCACTCTGCTCTTTAATATCCAGGCTTTGAATATTTCAACTTCTTCCCTTTTATTTTTGAGTTGACATTTAATGATCTTGTAATAAAGAGTTTAAACAAATAATAGTACTTTATAGTGTCTTCTAGAAACAAACAAAATTTAATAGACTTTATATGTGCTATCCAGTATTTCTATTAACTAATTAATTCATTTTCAATTAAGTTTGAGAAATAATCCCACAAATTAATTGTTTGGAGCAGGGTAGAAATTTAGTATTTGTTTTCAACACAAACTAAATGTTAATGAATATACTTTAAACTAACATTGATCTTATTTGCCTATAATCTTGTTTTCAACACCTCTTTTATTCTAGTTATGTTTCGCCTTTATGACACGGATGGGAATGGCTTCCTGGACAGCTCGGTAATTTTTTGCTTCAAATTTTCTGTGAAAACTTCAAAGAGTTTCTTCTGAAAAATGCAATGAATAAATGTATAGTTATTACCACAGAAGTCACACTTAATGTAATTTACATCCACTCATATGGCATTTTTATCTTTTGACGTTTTGAAAGAGAGTGATCTGAGGAAACTGCTGGGATTACAGTTGTTCTACTGAATAGTTTTGCTACCACTACACGACTTTTTAAGTTTTTTTTCCTGCACTGAAGTTAGGTAAAAAAAGAAAGGCCCCAGCCTTGTCTGAATAAAACATAAGATTAAGTTGAAACCATTGATCTAGAATGAAGGAAAAACTATTCATAACATTTGGCATTAAGGAAACTTGAGACTATAAGTAGAATTTTAAGAATTTGTAAAGTCAATTTAATTATCTCATTATTTTCCCAGTTTTACATGGTATCTTTAGTCCTATAGCTGCTGAAATAGACAAATATATTTACAGATTGCTTTCACAAACTTTGCTTTTTAAATATCTCATCCAATTTAATATTCAATTTACATTCTTACAGTCATAAAAAATAAGAAAATACCATCTTTACATGCTTAACTGAAAGGAAAAATTAAACGTTTATTTGTAATATATGGAAATCATTCCTAGCTTTCAGAGAAATAGAAAGTAGTTTTTCGTCCTAGTGCACAGATCAGTACCATGCATGAAAGTCCATCTCAGGTTCTGTCCAATAATCTACTTTATGTTTGGTAACATATTTTGCATATTATATTATTTCTTGTTCTATCAAGGAAATATACAAATATTAATAGAATAAGTGTCATATTATGAAAATTTTGAAGTGCACCATTTTTAATATATTTAATATTAGTAAAAAACAAATGTTTTGATATATTTAATAATGACTGAAATAGACATGATCTCTGAAAATGAGTGAGGTTTTCTCATCATCTGATAGACCTCCCTATGGCAGCTAAAATAGACTTTTAAAAGCAAAGCAATGAGGTTGGAAGCCTATTTATGTAACTTTGAGTAGGATAATGGTATATTAGCTTCTCCAGAGAGAGATTAAAATATATAACTCCTACTCTAGGAAATGACCATCACTCTGATTGATGCTGTTACTGTGGGATTTATTATGTTTAAGTCTCAGTAATTTTTCAAATACTGACCGGGCATGGTGGCTCATGCCTGTAATCCCAGCATTTTGGGATGCCAAGGCGGGCGGATCACCTGAGGTCAGGAGTTTGAGACCAGCCTGGCCAACATGGTGAAACCCCATCTCTACTAAAAATCCAACAATTGGCCAGGCGTGGTAGTGGGCACCTGTAATCCCAGCTACTCGGGAGGCTGAGGCAGGAGAATCACTTGAATTTGGGAGGCGGAGGTTGCAGTGAGCCGAGATCGTGCCATTGCACTCCAGCCTGGTCAAAACAGCAAGAGTTCATCTCAAAAAAAAAAAAAAAATTTTTTTTCAAATGCTATTATTTTTTAGTGCCTAATGACCTTCAGTTTCCCAGTGGAAATACCAAGCTACATAATAAATTTGCTCATTTTATGGCGCCATTTCATGACTAAAACTTTTAATTTCTTTTAGATACTTTAATATGTTATTATAGCACTTGTGACTACACTAATGGAAATTATATTTTAATGGAGAGTTGTTTTATTTAATGTTTCTTTTTAAATTAAGTTAAAATGATGATTCTTTACTAGGCTTCAGCCACGGGTTGGCAGTTGATTTGAAAATTTAGTCAAATAGTCCTTTTTTTTGGTCTCTGGCCATTTTTTTGTTAGCATATACAGCAGATTACTAGCAATATTTAGAACTATAGTCCCAATATTAAACAATGAGTTGGAGATAAATATATTTAGTTTTGGTTAAACAAGTCTCTACTTTTTGTAATTAAAGGTCTGGATTTCATTTCTAGGGTTTTCTCCACAATACCTACTGCTCCAATATTTTTCCTTCACTGTCAGGTTTAAATTGTACCTTCTGACATCATGTGTCTTGATAACGTTAAGGTGTGGCAGTTTACCTACTGGGGGCAAAACAGAAAGAAAATGATAATTTGAAAATTGTCACTATTTCTAATAATAATAGTTAAGATTTGTCGATCATTTGCAATATGGCAAACAACAAAATAAATGCATTTTGTATAATAACATGTTTAATCTTTGCAGCAATACTATGAAGGAGGTAAAGTTAGAGTAGCTATTTTGCCAATGAGAAAACTGAGTCTTAGGTGGGCTGGCATACCTAATATCACATGCCTACATAACAGTCCACAAAAAATAGTTTCTGTTCTTAAAAGATATCCAGAAACTTTAACACTTCCAAACCATTAATGCATATGTAAGCAAAGATGGAGTAGGTGAGAGATTAGTCATGCATGTGTGCACACACATGCACACTTTTAACCTATAATTCAAAGGGGTTTATGTTTTAAAATTTGTTAATCTGTAATAAATGCATTTATATTTATATTACTTCTGGGGCAGCCTGTCTTACTTAAGTAACATATTCATAATTATATTTTTTTTTTTCTGGAGAGAGGGAATACAGCTTTCATTAGTACCTTGGAGGGAACCACGGCTCCCCAAAAGAGAATCTGTCTTATCGTATTTCTTCTCTATTCCATGAACATCGACTACATATATTAGATTAGAGATTTGAGTAGAATAATCTTTCACTACTGTACTTTCAAGCTTCATTCTTTAATACTTCTTACATTTTAAATCATACACCACTTTTCAAATTAAGTCATGTTTTCACGTAGAATTACAAGCATTTCAAAAAGCCATGTTTCATCTTTTCTGTAGATAGACAAAAATTAAAACATTCGATAAATAGGTAGGAAAATGTTTTAATTAATTTAGCCAGGTCGTGTGTATTAACTTGCAATTCTTCAAAGAGTTGATAATTGAGAAGAATAATATGGAAATTCAAACTAAAATTTCATTCTCTCACAAAATAAATGCTACATATACTTGCCCTGCAAACCTTGACCCCAAACACTCTTCTATCAAAAGCAAATTATTCGATACATGACTAGAACAGTCAATATACATTCTCAGTGTATCAAGATAAAAATAGACTTCTCACTTGTCCTCAAATGATTTTTCCACCCTTTCACATCTGTTTTCAAGCCAAAGGTTCAGGGAATTCAGTGTCTTAAAAATCACATGTGACAATATATATCTGCTCCTGCTTTCTTCAGACACTCTCTTTTAGTAGAAGAAAATGTATTTTTTGTACAGTTGTGCCCTCTCCTGGTGAACATTTCTAGACAATGTACAAGATAAATTTATATTTAGGATTCTCTTTTCTTTATATAGTTAATTAGACCTTTAAAAATTATTATGTACATATATATATTCCCATGGAACTCATTTAACTTTTTAAGTTACACATTGAACGAAACAATTCCTGCAAGTGAAAGATTTAAAACTCACTAAGATCTTGTAGTCATATTTTTTATCTCTCTTTCTCTTCCAGGAGCTAGAAAATATCATCAGTCAGATGATGCATGTTGCAGAATACCTTGAGTGGGATGTCACTGAACTTAATCCAGTAGGTATATGAATGATTTCACTATTGGCTAAATTCTGGAGGGCCACTCTCCTTTCCTTCCCCTTCCTCTTTTCCTTCCTTCCTTCCTTCCTTCCTTCCTTCCTTCCTTCCTTCCTTCCTCCCTCCCTCCCTCCCTCCCTCCCTCCCTGTCTCCCTCCCTTCTTCCCCCCCTTCCTCCCTCCCTTTCTTCCTCTCTTCCTGTCTTTCTTTCTGTCTTTCTTTGTCTTTTCTGGGACCCTAATATATTCCTGTCACTTGATTTTGTCTTTTGATAACTAAGTTACTATTTCTAATCAGAAGACAAAGTGGATTCTGAATCAGATAACAAGGTATATGTGGAGTTCTGAAGCTCTTAACAGTAACTTTTGCTTTCTTCCTCATGGAAGTTATTTTAAATGGTGGTCTTACATACATGTGGATAAGCAGAAGATCCTGATAGACACTGCCAAGGTCATGCCATGCCATAAAAGAAGGTGGTAGTTTTCCATGCACAGTGCATTGTGTTACCTTGCATATATGTGTTATATAATGCTTTCAACTCTCTGAGGTAGATACACTATTTTTTTTCATTTTGCAGAGGAGTAAATTAAGACACAAATATGTTAAAATTATTTGCCCAAAGCTCTTTAGCTAGTTTGAATCAGGAATTTTTAATTAAATTGTTTTGAGAAAGAGTATCTAAAAATGCTTATAAGAGCATAGAATTCTTATTTTGAATAAATTTCAAAATTTCAACATTATTCAAATGCATATTAAAATATTCTTGATTTGAAACCATAGTTTTGGCCACAAAAATATTCTGGGGAAAGTTCATAAGAGATATTGAGTTTATATTATTTTTTAAACCTTTAGCAAAATATCTATGAATAAAGCAAATGCAAATACATTTTATTTAAATGTTTACATTTTATGCAAATTCAAGAAGTGTATATTTAACCTCTGTTCACATTTATGAAGTAAACAACAAGATAATGGCGTGATTATATGCTGCAAGAACTCTGATAGCATTTTCCTGTCTTACTGGGATTATAATTTTTCCAGTTTTAAATCAACTATTGGGAAATGCATATGCTGTGCTTATAGGGAGTGGCAGATGTCATTAACAGGTTGCCATTTGTATGTGGAATAATAAAGTAGATGGTAACATGCATTTAATTTATTGTTTGACTCACTTTAATATATTCACTGTAAGTCAGGAATTTCTGATTAGTTCTGTTGCCCTTTTAATTGACAACAGCTTTCTCCTCTCCTACTCACCTTGCTACCTGTGCAGATGAGTCATCTATCAATCAAGCCAACTTGTTACTAGAGGGAGAGTGGGAGGGGGATTTGTTTTTCCATTCAGGTTTCTAAACAGCGAGCACTACCACTTCTCATCAAAAGTATTTTTGGTATGTGCGTGTGTGGGGGGGTGTTTGTAGCTTTAAGAAAAAGGAGATCAAGATGCTAGGAAGAAGGGGAGAGCTGGTAGCTGAGTAGTCTTTCTACAACAAATACCTACTGTATTTGTCAGAGTATTGACTGGAGAATACAAGAAATAAACTATAGCATTATTTCACATGTGTGTTACTGATAAATCTGCTACTATTCCAGGGAGCTGAAATGGTACAAAGTTTTACATTATGTCTGCTGTCATGGAAACTGCCTCATCATCTTGCCTAAGGCTTCAATAATAGCTCTCATTGTAAACAAATGTACACATCAGCAGACTTCTGATCATTTGCATATATAAATAAAGAGAAATGGGCCGGGCTCAGTGGCTCATGCCTGTAATCCCAGCACTTTGGGAGGCCGAGGTAGGTGGATCACGAGGTCAGCAGATCGAGACCATCCTGGCTAACACGGTGAAACCCTGTCTCTACTAAAAACACACACACACGCGCGCGCACACACACACACACACACAATTAGCCAGGCATGGTGGCGGTCACCTGTAGTCCCAGCTACTTGGGAGGCTGAGGCAGGAGAATGGCGTGAACCCAGGAGACAGAGGTTGCAGTGAGCCGAGATTGCGCCGCTGCACTCCAGCCTGGGCTACAGAGAGAGACTCCGTCTCAAAAAGAAAATAAAAAAAAAAAAAAAAAAAAAAAAGAGAGAGAGCGAGAAAGAGAGAGAAATGGACATTTGAGGTTGATTGTAGTAGTAGGGAAGACTGGAGTGTCCCTAGAAGTTTTTATCAAATTAACTCAGGCTCTACACCCAGTTCAATCTTATTTTTTTATGAGGCCCATGGGATTTGAGACACAAAGGATGGCTTTAACGTGAGATTTATTAGGTACAAAAAGGAAAGCATCACCCATCTGAAACAAATGTTATTGTTTTATTTCTCTTATGATTCTCTTATGATTGTTTTATTTCTCTTATGATTGTTTCTACTAATTCATCAGCAAGCTCTTGAGAATCGGGGGAGAAAAATAATCTAATTTTCAAATACAATACTTCCTGGGTGAAGACACCAAGCACAAGAGTGTCTAGGCAGACAATACTTCTACCAACAAATTAAATATTTCATGCATTGCATCTTTTCCAATCTCTGTTCCAATGCTCTCTGCATTTCTCTTTTTTCCAAATTGATTAACGTTTTTGTATTATATAAAGACAGTGAGTTCCTTTCTTCATTAGAATTCTTACCATGTTTGCCATCTTGATGCCATTAGATGGGAAGCACTTTGCTTTCCCAGCAACCTAGGGTAGTATGTTTGGAACTTATATATAATTTCCATTAATAATAACACAAACAACACTATATGACACTGACTCTATATGCCAGGGGCTGGTCTGCTTATAATACATTAGCTTATTTAATCCTCACAACAGCCCTTCTGGATAAGTACTGATAATGCCACCATATCACAGAGAGGTAAATGTATTGCAAACAAACACCGCGGAGAACATTTTAAGACATTACGTGCAAGTCATCTTTAGAAACGAAGTTTAATTAAACATGATTTGATCCTTTAACTTCTTGACTCTATTAAATTCTGATAGGCAATTAAAAAGCAACTAAATTCCCTCGCCCCTTACTACTTAGCAAAGAATTATATGAGCTCTTTGCCATGAAGTTAATTTGTTCAGACATTTTCTGGCATATATATGAATCTGAAAAATAATCTGGAGAAAGTAATTAAAGACTACTTTCACACTTATTAAAGATTCTTCTTGTTTTAGCTGTGCTGTTCATTGGAAAAATGTTGAAAAGTTAAGCACTTATTTCTAAAACGTGATCATTGTAAGTGGCCAGGTTTAGACATGCTAACAAAGTCACTACTTCACCAGTAACAGAATTAATGTTGTACTAAGTTACCAAGGCAGTTATCCCAACTCTCCACTTAGCTGTTAGTCACAATTGCATATGTGGTAGCCTATGAAATTTATTTTATTGATTGACCACACATTTTCCCGTATTTCCTCTACTCCAGATCCTCCATGAAATGATGGAAGAAATTGACTATGATCATGATGGAACCGTGTCTCTGGAGGAGTGGATTCAAGGAGGAATGACAACAATTCCACTTCTTGTGCTCCTGGGCTTAGAAAATGTAAGTATTTCCACAGAGGAGGGTGGCCTGGTGGTGAGTCAGTGGGATCTCTATTACACATTTTGATTACAAATTGATCTGATCATTTTCTACCATGAAGCATGTAGTGAGTGCCTGGAACTTTTAATAAGTATACCACGGTGCAATTTGACAGTAACTCCTTGTGTTGTAAACTTGCCACACACATATTGATGCACTTTAGGTATTACTTTAGGATCGAAAATATATTCTCTCTCTTTTGTTTTCCTCTATTTAAAGGGCAATCTAGTGTTTTTAAGTTACTGACCTCCTTATATTATCTAAAACAAGAGACTCTCCAATATTATTGTATTTTGCAGTTCTTGTGTGGTGCTTCATTATTTCAATGTTCCTCCTACCTATAAAGGTAATCTATTTTATTGATAACTGATACTTGGAGGAGGCAGTTAAATATCTGCAGTGGTTTAAAGAATAGTGGTGCAGAAGTCATTACGGTTTCTGCCATTAAAAGTAGCGGCAGAACCTATATAAACACCAACCTATATAATCGTAAGTTTTTCTTGAATCAGCAGCAGCCAGGTTGTCATTCCATGCCAGTCAAAAGTTTTCTTAGAGTAGTTCCTCTAGTTGCAATTAAATACCATTATGAAGGAATAAAATAAATCAACCTAAGATGAGAATGCAATATAATAATGACGTTGAAAGCAAATCTTGCTGACCCAGCCTTGAAGCAGATTTTAATTATTGTTAGTTTAAAAATCTGATGACATCTATAGTGGATGCTAGATTTTTAAATTCAGTATTAATAATTATATAATAATTAGATATAATATGTGTACAATAACATGTCTACTTAATTTCAAAGAACATTAGGGGTGGAAAGCACAATGACATTGTAATATTTAGAGTTTTAAGGTGTAAGACTATAGTATTCACCACTTTGCTGCCAAACCCAAAACTTTTCATACTTCTTGTTACCAACTGAAACAATTTTACAGATTCAAGACTATATCATAATTATTCAAGACACCAAATTTTTAAAAGTCATTTCTCAAGATATCTTACTGTCTGTGTTTGTGAAACATATGAGTGTATATAAAAATATGTTGGCACGTATGGGTTTAGGAATATATAAATGGGCTTTAGGAATATACAAATGAGCTAAGGGTTAAGGAATATGTATCAGTTTAGGAATAAATAATGGGCTTTAAGAGATTACCATTTGTTTTCTTTTTTACCTGGGTCTTCAAATTCTTCTAAACTCAGTTGAATTTTACTTTTCATGAGGCCCATGGGATCTGAGACATGGCCAGAGGGTGGAAAACAATAAAATACTAATAGGTGACATATGGAATATTACCCTTAAACTAATCTATTTAAACCAAAGATAATATATATATGTATTATTGTTAATAAGTATATATTTGTACACTTAAAAATTTTGTGAAACAGTATTTCCTTGTACCTGAAGTTCTTATACTACACATAACTATCTTTTTAAAATGATATTTGATATCATATTCATCTCTATAAGTATTTATTTAATTGTTCATGTACCTTATGACAAAAAAAAGCATTATGTAAATCAGACTGCTGGGAGAAAACAAAAGAAAAACTGACAAAATGTTAACATTTTAAGGTTTAATGTATACTTTATCCTGAAAAATTGTGTTCGGATAACTTTAGTCTGGAAATTCTAATAATAATGGTTCCCTACAAGGACGTTTTATGTTTGTAATGCTAAACTTTGTATATTCTAAGCATTTAGAGAAATTTTAAGATGAGAGGAGGGGAGATGCAGGAATGAGCAAGTATATCATCTGGTAGTCGAGGGTGGGATAGAAAAGTGCAGAAAGGGACAGTCAGATGGCTATATTTTAAATATCACAAGAGATTTTTTGAAATGATGTTTTTCTTTGGAAACTATTGCTGATACCTTATTTTTTATTTAATTTATCAATGTAGATATTTGTGAAGTTATAAAAATTAGCACAGGTAATAGAGTCCACAAATCTTACCTCATTAGCTTCCAGTGTAGTATTATTTCAATTGTAAGGCAATTCTATGAATTTAATGTGCACTCTATTAATTATACATAATTTACTTTCTAACAGTATTTGTAAATTTATTTTTTATGTTTTTAGTTAAAAGGGAGTGTTTGGAGCTAAATAAGAGAAATCTAGAGTTTTATGATAGCAACAGAGCTGGGTTCCAGAGTTGTGTTTCCAGTGATGGCCGCTAGATGGCAGAGCCACATTGTTTAACCTTAAGAGAGCACCTTAAATCTGAGATTAGATTCCGCCCCCGCCCTATCTCTGTAAAGAACAACTTTAAAAGAAGAAATTTCCCTTTTCTTTCATTTTTGTGAAAAAAGCCACCCACATTTTAAACTGTCTTTTAATAAAATGTATAAGCCATATAATCATGTGTAATGATCACAAAATACAGCATCTATTTGTTAGAAAGCTGTTTAACTCTAAGGCATGGTAATTGTTTTAAAAAGCAGGAATGACAAGGAGACAGCTGAGTGATGAGAGCCTTTTTTAGTAATTGAGATATATTTCCTTTCTGTAGGCAGTTAATGTGTTACGTTATTACCTGGAGAGAATTTGATTCATGAATCTATCCCTTCACCTTTGCTTATTTAATTGAAAATCTAGATACTGCAGTTTGAAGTTGGCCACTTATTGTAAAGCTTGTCTTGTTAGGTTGTCCTATATGTTATTGTCTATTGTCAATTATGAGCTCGGGGAGTAGGTTCTAATTGATAGTGCATATAAAATACCACAGTGTATTTGAAAGTGACTGTGGTGTCCTAGCCAAATTACACAGAAAAGGAAGTAGTCCTGGGAGAGTAATCTTCACTTCTAATGTAAGGCACAACAGTTACGATTTCAGTGCAATTTATTTTTCTCTATCAACAGTAGTTTAAAAGCTAGTCTTTTTTTTTTTTTAAAGAATATCTGTTTTGGTACCAAAATCAGAAATGGAGTTGATGGGGACCAGATTCTATGCCAAATAGTAGAGAGTAAGATCCATTTCTTTTCTCTTAGAAGAGGCTCTACAAACTTTACAAAATACAAGATGAAACAGTCAGAAATGGTATAGAGTGTTAGTGTCTCTTACATTTGAAGGAAAATTGAGAATTTGGATGGCTTCGTGATTCTGACTACCACAATAAAAATTTATATGTGAGACTTATTCATTCTTCCTTCAGAATTCATCTCACTGGAGAATTGGTTTTTAAAAAAATATCCCATGTAATTAAACACTTTATCTAGAGGTAGATTCTGTTCCAGTGATTGGAAACTGTCTGCAGAAGGAGAGATATTAAATAATTTTGGCTGTGGGGCCATAAGGTTTCTGCCACAACGGCTTAACTCTGCTGTTTTGGCACAAATGCAATCACAGAAATTATGTAAATGAACCAGAAAAGTTATGTTTTAATAAAACTGCATGTGCAAAAATAGGTTGCTGGACAAGTTTGACTCAGTGTCATAGTTTGCCAACCGCTGATCTATTCTATCACCAATTTGTCAGATTAAAAAACAGAAAAAGTTTTTAATTTATTTTAAATAATTTGGAAGAAAGGAGTTTAATACCTTTTATTTGGCAAAATCAGACAGCTACAGCAAGACATGAGGACAAACAGACAGAAAGCATAGGAGCAGTGAACGTCATCAAACTGATCAAATAACAGACCCTGGCTCTGTTATTGACTAACTAGGTCATTTTGTGCCAGGCAGTTGCTCTCTCTGGAAAAATGAAAAGTTAGTCAAGAAGAGAAGTTAGTGTTTCCTAATACTCTTTCAGTTCAAACATTCCTTTTCCTGCATGAACGAGATAATTAATAATGCTTCAATTTCTGAAATCTCTAATTTTGGATCATCATTTAATTTTTTTCAAGGAAAATTCCTGAATTTATATTACAGGGAAAAGAGAAATGTACGTTTAAGCAGTGGCCTAGCTTGAAATAGCGATACCTTAACTTGTTGTTGTGGATTGTTGCACCCACATCTAGCCTGCATGGTTTCTGGATGGTTTATATTTCGGTCTCACTATATGTGTGAAAAAAATCCTGGTCTTCAATTCTTATAGGTCATTTAAACTTTGCCTTTGATTGAGATGGTTTAGGACACATTTTTTGCTTGACTCTCAGTAAAGTAATATGCGAAGTTTTCTCTGATGAAATTCCTGAGTGATGGAGAATTGAAGACAACATACTCTTGGTAGATTAAATTATATTTTGGAAGCTGATGTTCAGCACATCAATTTTTAAAAGTTTTTAATTTGGTTAAGAGTTTTTGTTCTGCTGTCTAGACTTTGCTCAATGTAGAAAGCAGTTACAAAACTAGATGAATGCAAAAATTACTGAGATTCCAGATTGCGTCATTTTTTTTTTTTTTTTTTTTTTGGGAGACGGAGCGACAGTCTGTCGCCCAGGCTGGAGTGCAGTGGCCGGATCTCAGCTCACTGCAAGCTCCGCCTCCCGGGTTCACGCCATTCTCCTGCCTCAGCCTCCCGAGTAGCTGGGACTACAGGCGCCCACCACCTCGCCCGGCTAGTTTTTTTTTGTATTTTTTAGTAGAGACAGGGTTTCACCGTGCTAGCCAGGATGGTCTCGATCTCCTGACCTCGTGATCCGCCCGTCTCGGCCTCCCAAAGTGCTGGGATTACAGGCTTGAGCCACCGCGCCCGTCATTTTTAAAATGACTACGTGGTGTAACCTGCTGTTGATTTTGCATTTGAGCCTCAGGAATGGTAGGTGACCTTACAATGTGTGGTCTGGAGATGAACAGTTGATGACAGCTCCACTCAGAATTTTAAAACTTTTCTCTGCATTCTCTTTGCCCAGGCCTAATAGAACTCATCTTTTTGTCTAAAAGAGAAGCTTATTTCACATTGTCATAATTTTTTTTTTGGAGACCTTGAACAAAAAGTAAGGTAATTTAATAGTCTTTGTTATGTAATTAGTTGGAAGTAATTATTTGTAACATCAGCTCATATATATATATATATATATATATATAAAGTTAAGTCAGCTGCAACATAACTAGGTGTGGGGAGAGAAGCATGTGGGTTAGGACATCAGTGAAATTTCTCCTTGAGTTCTTCTGAACAAAAATTATTTATAGTAGCCCTAGTTCACTTGAACATTTTATGTGATCTTGGAAGTATTTATGGAAAAACTAAAACTTTAGAATCACTAGGATAATGAAATAGGTTTTGAAAGTTCTAAACAGCATTATTTCCTTTGAAACATCCCTTTGCCTTCTAGGGAACTAAGAGTTGGGGAAAAATGTAAAGTTCCTTCTCAGCATGGAGTAGCCTAGGATTCATTCAGCATTTCTCTGTCATAAACACAGACCTGAACAGCTTCATTACAATATACAGTGTTATGTCTGGTGATGAAAAAAGAGCACATTTTAATGAAATAAAGTGAAATTTTAGGTATTTTTCTCAGTTCTTTTGGCTGAAATATTGGGATGTTACACAACGCAACCCAATGAGGGTAATAATATTTGCTGTTTATATAACACCAGTCTTCTGAGAAACCAAATTAACTTCACAGGTATTGTATAATGAAACCTCACACCACAGCCCGGAAAAGGGAAGTGGGTACTTTCCTTTCATTAGAGAGGAAAATAGGAAGAAAGGTGAAATGGCTTATCCACATTTTCACAGTAGGCTAGGAATCAAGCCTTTCTGGATGCCCTGCTTATTTCTGTTTTATAAAAAATAAATTCCCTTTTGTGATAATAAATATATATTTGCAGTGGAAGTACTAATAGGAATGTGTTCTACTGGCTGATAGAATCTAAGGGACAGATTCTTTCTCTCCCCGTTAAGTTTACATTCTAAGCAAGATAAACAAGACAAGACATGAAAATAGAGAGCTGGAGTATAATTTGCACTGCTGAGAAGTAATTGGCTCCTGGTTTCAATTCCTTCTCTTAAAGAAGTCACATACATATTTCATCCCTTGCATATTTTGGCAATGTATCCAACTAAGAACTATAAAGCTATTTAATTTGTTTTTTTGGTAAAGCATTTTCTGCCTGGGTAATGGATTTGTACATCAGTTGCAGCCTGTAACATGGCTAAGTGTTCTGATTGACAGAACACCCACGTTCAGACTTGTTTATTTTTTGATAAGGAAAATGCCAGCTAACTTACTCCATATGTGCTCTTCAAAGGATGAAGCTTATTCACATGTAATGGACAATCATTTAAAAATAAAATGACAAGATTACAAGAACAGTAACACGTACGAAAATTCGATTTTTGTCCTTTTTACTTAAAAATGTTTTTAAGCATTTAGCTACTACTTTTAATTTTTAAAATATTAATTTAGTTTGTAAAAAATTAACAACCCCATATTTAATCTTTCCACATAAGGATGTTTAAATGTTATTTGAGGGGATATAAATTTTAAAATATGGACAGTTTTGAAAATATAGCGAAATATAGCAAAGTTAAATATATAAAGTATTCTATTCACATGATAAAGCTACTAGAAATCTATGACTCACCCAAACCAAAACAGGAGATTCAGAAATTTCTTAAGTTTTGAAAGAAAATTGGAACACCTGTGTTTTCAGAAGTTTTCTGTATGACACCTGTGTAGCTGTATTTGTTGAGACTTTTGTGAGCCCCTTGTCAGAAAGGTAAATCTGAGCAATGTCAAGAACTATAAAGAGTTTACATTTTACAAAATTTACCCTACTGGAAATCAATGTGTTAGCTTGCCACAGTTTTATGGATGCTGCCAGAGGACATGAGACTCCTGAGTCAGAGACAATGGACTTTGTTATTCACAACAAAGAAAGTAACAGGAGCTTCACGTTTAAGTTCACCTTGCCTCCAAAATCTCATGGGAACGACAGAGTGGGACCCAAGTAATGATTGTACACAGCATCAAGTTTTGGAAACCCTGACTTAGGAAAACTAAATGAATTATAATGTGTAGGAAACAAACCCATTTAACCTTTGCCTACGAGAGAGATTATTTTTATTATACTGTAAATATAGTAAGCAAACCAGCCCTCACCTCTGGAGGGAGACATGTCTCTATTGTCCAAGGCTAGGCTGTTTGTTACTCAAACATCTTTGAAAATATAGTCTTAAGAAGAAAAAAAAAGAAAGGACAGTGCTTCTGCTTTCAAAACATGAAGAAATTCAAGAGACCCACCGAGAATTATCGCCCAGGAAGCATTTCATTAATGTTTCATGTTATGATGCAAATTTGACATTTCTGGTTCTAATGTAAGAATTAGTTACTGTAGATTTTCTCTAGTATTACAAATTTAGTGGTTTATCCCTTGACTGGGAATAGGAAAGGTAGTTAAGAGCATTATTATTAATATTTTATTATCAAGAGAAACAAGATGATCTGAATATATTTATACTGTCTCACTACTACAGGACTAATGTTAATGCCCAAGCACTTAATAGGTGCTCAAAAATTATTAGGTGAATGTGTTCTGAGAAATACAACAATTTGGCTAACCTGAAAAGTTATGATAAATAATGTTTTCAATAGAATACCAATAAATGTTCATCTGTTTGATTTAATTTGGTGATTAGACTACAAAAAATACATGTTAATGGAGAAAATGATGGTAGCAAAAGTAATGATATATAATAATTTCATTTAATATCTTTACCTTCTTGTAAGGAGTTCAAGAAATTCCTAAGCATCATATTATTTAATTTTATTTTAATCTTGAACAATGCAGCTGTGATTAAACACCTACACGAGTAACTATTATGATATAGAGAGTTTTACTCAGAAGAGAAAAAAATGAAGTGTTTTGCTAAAGTGGGAATTAATTTAAACCCACGGTTGTATTGTGGCAAATAACTATAGTGATTGTTATAAATAATAATATTAATACAGTTTTAATATTTTTACCTTCTTTCTGTGAGATTAAAACTACTTATATTTTATAAGAGGGGGCAAACAAAATGATAACATCATTAAATCCTTTAAAAAGTTTACCTTTTAAAATGTACTATTTCTGGCATACTCAATATATTAATATAAATTGGAATACAGTATAAGGACTCCTGGAAGCCCTAGAATGTCACCAATAACTTATCTTTTAGTATTAGTTTTCCATCCCATCCCATTCCTCTGCCACCTTACATGACCTGATCACCATGATGAATTTTGTATATTAAGTAAGCAAGGGTTAATGACGTCTTTGCAAGTTTTTACTTATCAGGCTCTTCCACTGAAGGGTATTTTGTCTTTCTATTTATTTATTTGTTTATGGAATTGTGCTGAGGATAAAGTATTTAAAGGAGAGGCAATCACGTCCCTGATCCATTTGGCAGGTCATGACGATGGCTTGGGGTATGCCGTTGAGCTGTTAATATTAGACAAGAATTCGTGGGTTGCTATAGCATCGGTGATTTGTTAGCACTATCTCATTTCACTGGAGCACATGTGTTTTTCTAAAGGCTCTGCGGTGATCTTGGAGAAAGTCAGGGATGAAGTAACAGATTGTCTTCACATGCTTTGGTCCCGCTCTGAATTTTATTGGCACTTACATCTTTCACTGTTTATATCATTAAGTGAAATCTGTTTCTCCTACGTCCCATGCAGAACGTGAAGGATGATGGACAGCACGTGTGGCGACTGAAGCACTTTAACAAACCTGCCTATTGCAACCTTTGCCTGAACATGCTGATTGGTGTGGGGAAGCAGGGCCTCTGCTGTTCCTGTGAGTACATTTGCTCTGCCTGGACATCATCTCCTCCAGTGAGGAAAGGTTGATTTCGTGGAACAGTCTTATTTGTAGATGGAGACCTAAAATCCGATCCAGACTGTCTCTGTACATGTGATTTACATTTTCCTGTACTGTGTTTTTGAATGTTTAGGTTACTCTAATTCCTTCAGTTTTGGAAAAACCTACCCTTGGAAAAAAATGAAGGACATTTTCCAAGTCTTCCGCAATTTTCTTTCCACTGTAGTTTAATTTATTCTTGTTTCCCATTTCTTCAGGGATTGTTTTGAAGATTTCTACTAGTTTTTCATACTTATATCTTATTCATATTTATCCCCTTCTCCTCACATGTTAGTCACTTTATTCACATGAACATCTTATAATGAGTTGCTTCCTTTGGGTATTTTTGTAAGTTACATTAATTGATTAAAAATAGATTTGCACTAAAATTAGGAAATCACAAGATACACAAACTAATTTTATACCTCAAGCCTATTATTTTTAATGCTAGCATAAAGAAAATCTTCATATATGGTTATTAGATGTTGGAATGCAAAGCATTGATGATTAATGAGTTCTGGCCATTTAAAAAATTTCAGTTCACTCATCTTTGCAATTTTCACTTTATTCTGTTAACTCAGTACTACCAATTAGAATGTTCTTATAGTGTATATAACAGTTAGTTTATAAAATCACCTAAGCAATTTTAAATCTACAGCCTATATACCTGAGAAAATTTTACAATCCACGATATTCCTGATAGCGAAGAGTAGATATCATAACCCCTTCATTTAAGATCTCCATTAATCCATCAATTTATCTCTCCCCAACCTTTTCAGCTTGTACAGAATTACTGAAACTGTCAAGTTCATTAGACACATTCCATTGTTGTGCATTTAATTAAATCTAATGTCTTACCTGGCTTCCATACCATTCATGGCTTATAGGTTTTTTGTTTGTTTGTTTGTTTGTCGTTAGCTAGCAGCTTTGGTAATATGTTCGAGAATTTCCTTTCTCTCAGCTGTATTATTTGAAATTTAATATCATGTTTTAGTGCCACATATGTATATGATTTCTGAACTGTTTACAAATTTTGATAGTTACCTGAAATTTGCCATGTGTAACATAGTCTATGACAGCTACGTTTGAAAGGTTAGTTACATGTTAGTTACATTAGAACATTCTCCATACACAAAGGAAGTACTTTGTTTTTAAAGTTCTATTATATTTAAGAAAAGGAATTTTTGTGGTAGAGTCTGTTAATAAGAACACATAAAACAAAATGATAGGTCTCAAATAAGATGAGTGATATATGAAGAATGAGAATTTTGCTCATAAGCTTTTACTGATTAGTGTGGTAAATGCAATACTCAATATTATTTTTAATATAGAGGACAAGAGAAAGCATCTTTTCTCCCTCAACGTTGCCAAAGAAAATCACAGATATGAATATTTTGGAAGAGTTTTACCATTTAAATATTATGTGAATTTAGTGTTTTTCATTTTAATTTGAGGCACTGGTTAGTTTTTTGTTTTTGTTTTTATTGAGGAGGCTATATAGTTATTTTTAAGTATTGTTTTATATATTTATGCATTTAGAACTCTTAATTTGGAACCAACATTTTATTAAAAGAATACATGTAGTTGACCCTAAATCATATTCAGACTCAAACCATAAAGAACTTGAAGATACCAAAATGTACGTCTTGGTTTTCTGACACATGTTATATGTATACATAGATACATATATTTGCTTATGTGTATGTATACATTTGCATAGTAACATAAATTTTTGCATATGTATACAATATGCCGCCCAGCAAAGGCTGTTGCTTTTGGACAAATGATGCCATGATGGCCGAAGGCCTGGCATGTATGATGAAATCTATTCTCTGGAAATAGACTAATCAGCCATTTAAGATTTAGATAAGAGACAAAATAGCATAAACTCATGGGCTTTTATTCCCATGCCTGCCAGCTGCTCTCATGCCTATACTTTGTAAAATATAGATCTCTTCCTTCTAGCAAATGACACCAAGCCATTTGGCAGTCATCAATTTGTCTTTAATATTTTTGTCATCTGGGAATTATTGTGAAAAATTTGAGTGAGGACTGATTTAATTAAGCATTTCCTGCTATGCCATGATAGAGGAGCCTTGGTTTTTCACATGCGTAATATTTCCTGTACTAATTGGCCTTTTATATTCCATGGTAAAAACAGTCGACTTGGACTTCTCCTTGATGTGGCTGATTGGATTGATTAGGGAGCAGTGGATATGAAATGAGGTTCTGTTAATGTCATTCTTTCTCTATAAAATTACAACCAGGACCAGGATTAGCTCTGAATTTGTGTACCTGTTTCCTTTCAGTCTGCAAGTACACAGTCCATGAGCGCTGTGTGGCTCGAGCACCGCCCTCTTGCATCAAGACCTATGTGAAGTCCAAAAAGAACGCTGATGTAAGTTTGTGTGCATGCTTGCTTTCTGAAAGTGGCCATTCTGTGGTGTGTCCTCTTACCACAATGATGTCATTCTGTTCTAGGTCATGCACCATTACTGGGTTGAAGGTAACTGCCCAACCAAGTGTGATAAGTGCCACAAAACTGTTAAATGTTACCAGGGCCTGACAGGACTGCATTGTGTTTGGTGTCAGATCACAGTGAGTAACAATTGGAAAACAAATCCCAGCATTCACCCACATTGAAGACTGTGTATCTCATGCTCTCTGAAAGTCCTGCCCTAGAAGGGCTTCCTGAGACTCAGTGTAAGCATATAATCACGGAACTTCTTATTTTCTTATTTCAGCTTGTTTGCAAAGAGATAGTCTCAGGGTCAGATTTGTCCCCATAGAGTCCAGAATTTTAGAGCTGATGACAATCTAAGAGATGATACCATGGTATGGTTTTTCAACTGTGTTCCATGGACTGCTAGAGGTTCCCAGGAAGGTAATCAGATGCCATGGCTAGGAGTAAGCAATGCGAATAGGATACTGATTGGGTAGAACTTGGCTCTCCCTTTACTCCACAACCCTGTGTAATAAGGGTTTTCTGGTTTGCTTATTGTAAATTTATTTTAGCCATAAAATCTATGGGCTTAAAAGGGTTAGAAAAATGAACAATGAGTTTCAGTGATTTCAGTGTATAGTAAAGACTCTAAGACCAAAAAAGTTAAGCAAATTGTCCTTGACCACGTGACTAGATGGAAGTGCAAGTAGGCTGTGTTTTATTTAGGTCTTGATGCATCTAAAAATTCATCTTACCGTTCTTCCCAACATATTGTTGCCTTCCTGTTTCAGTTAAATCATACGTTGGGGTGTAAGAGAGACTGATGTAAATGCTAGTCTTGATGGTGTTCACAATTAAGTAAGAAGAGATAAATTAGTATTTTCTGGGACACTTTGGAATTTCACCTGGCTTGAATGACTGTCAAATCTAGCTTGAAAAAATTTTTGGAATGAATGCAGTTGTTAGATGGTACTTCTACAGTTATATGTGTAATTTCTGGAAGTTAACTAGAATCACACATTTTCAATAATAGCTATTTTTGATAATGTAGTCCAAAATATTTATGGGGCTGGAGTTTTCCAGCATAGAGTGAGTATTCCTGTTACAGGACTAAAGTTTTTACTTTTGTCAGAATAAAAAAGTAGGAAGCTCTGAATCAGTTAAGCAAGTAACTGTCTCCACTGGGTCCCCAAGTGCCCCACCCTCAACCCAGGGATTAAACAATTCTCTTAAATGCTCTCTCTTTCTCTCTGTCTCTCTCACACACACACATGCGCGCACACACACACACGCACACTCACACAGGATGATGAGAAAAACAACTGACTTTCTTTTCAAAAATACAATTAAGTACTTTCTTTTAAATGAACAAATTTTCTGTAATCATTTTCAGCTATTAGTCAAATTATGTTTACATTTGAAATTTTCCCAATTATGAAAGACAGCTTTTTAAAAGTGTTTGGTTTGTATAATAAAATGTCTAACGATGATTCAAATTTTACACACGAAGTACTCAAACATTGAATTCTCACTTTTAAGAAGATCATAATTACTTCATTTTTAAAACATTCATGTACATTTTTAAAAATCAGGTGTCTTTTTTTTTGCTAACCGTTTACAAAAATATGTAGGTTTTGTTTCAGACCTCGTGGGTGCTTCCTCTTATTTTTTTCATATAGTGAATATTTCACTGGTTATATCTTAACTTTAACATAAGCTGAGATTAGAGAATATTAGAAATAATTTCTTCTTTATATCTCCAATTGTTTTCCTATTCTTCATAAGTTACAAACATATTGTCTTAGGTTTATTATTCATATTTTCTTTTTTATTTCTTAAAAAATCAATATTTTTAAGTGCGTACTCAGTTTGAACACTCTAAAAACATGCATTGCTGCCTTTTCTAATGGAAAAGCTTTCAAAGCTGTTAGAATTTTCTGTACTTGAATCCTCTCATTCTTTCTTTCTTTAATCTCCATGAAATCTGTCTTCTACCCTTTCCAGTCATGGGAACCACTGTCCTCAAAGTTACCATTGCTAGTGGTCTCTTATTGGTACACAAAGCATCTTAAAATTCTTCCTTTCCTTGTTTTATATCCCATTTTGTTTTTCTCATTGTTTTCCTTTTTGTTTTAACGGTTCTTCTTATCTGGTACTCCAGAATCCACACCTAGCCCTACCATTCACAAGTTACGCATTTTTCTTTGGTCTTGCCCCTGACCCTAGCCTTACAAGAAAAGAGGCACTTTCTTTTACAGGAAAAAGGGTATCGCTTTTCCGTAAACTGTACTTTTAAAAATCTAAATATCACATGTCCCAAATCAGATAAGACAATATACCCTTAACATTTTATTCCTACACTAAATACCATTGAATAGCTGAATGTGATTTTGTTTGTCATTATGGCAAAGCACAACATAAACAGTAAATGTCTTAAATCCCCAAGTTCAAAATTATTAATAAATAAATCAATTAATCAATCTGAAATTTCTACTTAGGAAACAAGACTAACCAGGGATCTCTGATGGAGTTAAGGCAGAGTCAGAAAGAAAAAAAAAAAAAAGCTGCCCTCTTACTAAGCTCTCTAAAGTCCTGAGACTTTTAGCCATCCTCAGCGTCGTTTTCTATAAACCATGAGTTCCAGGGATCTTATGGGTATTAAGTTCATGAAACAAACTTGTGCAAATTTTTAAAAAGCTATCATATATCCAGGAGACTATATCAGTTTCTTAAAAGTCACTTCAGCCTCTGTCCAGTTCTGGATTTTAAATTTTAAGCAATTTTAGGGACACATTTACTTAATTATTGATTTCGTGCCTTGGTTAAACAGGATATATTTACCTCAGCACATTTATGTATTTAGTAGTATTTATAGTTTTCTATTGAGCCATTGCATGAAAATTTCAGCATGAAATTGATCTGCTCTTGACTGATGGATATCTACTACTACTGCTTGCCTTTAAACAACTGAATGTACTTTCTTTTGCTCTTACACTTTCCAGAAAGTACTATGAATATAACAAAGAGCTAGCAGAAGTTATAGAAGTAATGGAATATGGCACTGCTAGTGCTGGCTTCAGAAAGGCCTATCTGAATGGGTTCCATGAAGAATATATTATAGAGAGAAACAGAAAGAATGAAGCTTGGCTTTCTTTTGGGGTTTGTCCAAAAGCCATTACTTCCTTTTATATATTACTTTTGGAAATGACTTGACTGTTGTAAGTAAGACCAACCAGATTCTTAAGATCGTCTCCTCACTTACTAGTTGTGCCATCTTGGGCCGTTTATGTAACCAGTTTGGACAAATTTCCTAATGTGTCAAATGGATTTAATGGTACCTAAGTTATTAGATTGTTATGAGGATTAAAGGGGCTAAAAATAATCTCTGTAGATATGTTTAGGACAAGACCTCATACATATTAGTGCTCAGTAAGTAACAATTATATCTGTGGGTATTATGAAATACTATTTGGGTGCATATAACCAACCCCTGGTTTCCAGAGGGCACTCCATGAAGAACTTATGTCATTTCTGTCTCACCTGTAGAAGGATGGATAGTTGCCCAGTCTGATTCAGAACAGCACCTGCATGCACTCAAAAAAACATCCAGAATCCTGTGGTCCTGAATCTCACTAAATCCTAAGCCAAACTGACTGATTTTCATTCCCAAAGACTATTACTACAACTCTTTCATTCTATCAGACCTGGTATTGTCATGCTTCCAGTCACTGGAAAAAAAGTTAGAAGTCCATTTTTTTTTTGTTTGTTTTTTTACTTTTGTCTTTTACCTTTATCTCATGTACACAACCTGTCAGTGAGTCTTGTCATTTTCTACTTAAAATATCTCTCTCAGATTTGAGGTTTTGTCTCCACATTCGCAGCCCTAGTGCAAGCTCTTAGCACCTCTTGACTAGATTAGAGTCAAAATCTCTTGGATCATCTCCCTAACAGAAGGTACTTTTCCTATAATGCAGGCTGCATACCACCTCCAGAAAGATCTTCTGAAAATACTGGTTTGTTATATGCCTTCTTTAGCAATCTATAATAATTCTGTGATAATAAATGCAGCCCTCAACATCCCTTTTGCCTCAACTTGTTTTTTAGTAGAAATCAGAACCAAACCTAAACATAACTGTGTATAATATTCCTCTTTTACACACACCCTCTGCCATTCTGTGTATTTCTGTTGACAGTCCCTTGAGGAGGTCATGTTTCCCTCATGCCTACTATTTTGTTCATCCCCTTCCCTTGAATGCGCACAAAAGTTAGTAAATTTAAGAACCAAGTTAGGTTACTTGTCTTCCTTGAAATTTTTCTTGACACTAATATATCTTGATTTGGAATAGTTTCTGTACTTATAGTCCACATCCAAAGGAAAAACTCAAATGCTCTCCATTGGTTTCACACTGCAGGGTAACATTGTTTGCAATGTTAACTATAGTCCGCTCCTGTTGCTTGTCCATATCACACATTTTTTCCTAATCACCTGAAGTTCTTGACAAAGTACTGAGTATAGAGAACTCTTCAGTAAGATCACTTTAATCTCTGATATGCTATTCTTACAGTAGAATATTAAATTTCCAACATATGTCCTATTTAAGTTTTGTTTTATAATATCATCCTGTAATACTCAAATCTCCATCAGATATGCAAGTAAGCTTAAACAAACACTTAAGAATCCATTTTCACACCCATATTTCAGTTCATACTTGTGGCTTCTTGATGTACTTTTTGGCCATCTTGTAGGCATAAAATTAGGCTCTTAGAATGAAATTTTCTGTTCATTTGTAAATCTAGCCACTTCAAAATTAAAAATACGAAAAGCTTAAGAAAGGTCAATGGAAAACTGCCTTCTGATATTTAGGCAACCAGTCACGGTGTTTTATATTTCAATTCTCTGTGACAGGCAAAATATTCGCCTCAGTTATCTTTTCTGTCTTGATTACTAACATCCTTAATATCCCACTGCTTATACCTGTTCATTTCTTCTGAAAGTGTGTTTTCTTGACCTTCTTTGTAGAACATGTTGTGAATCATTGCTGGTCAAGGTAAGCTGTCACTGGTCAGGCAGAACTCACCAGGTTGGGAAGTCGAGACATTTTATTTAGGCTTGAAAAAAGAACACCTATTTCATAGAAATGATTTACTAACTTTTGCTATGATCTAGAGATAGTATTATTTATTAAGATACTAAATTCCTAGCAGTAATGTTTAAAAGTTTCCAATGCCATGGAAACATTTCTGCTTCAGCAAATGCCAGTCTTAGGAAGCACCCCAAAACTGCAAAATATTAGGGGCCAGTGTAACAGGTAAACCAATAAATATGTGCCTCCAAATCAGGCCTTCAAATTTTTCTTTAGAATAATAGTTTATTTCTCTTCTTATTTTCCTCTAAATTCCTATGAACACTTATTTTCTATTTTTCTTCCTTTTGACTTCTTAGATTTCATTTTCTTCTCTGACCAGCACAGCCACTCTTTCCTCAACTCCAGCCATAACTATATGCCGGCACACATGCACACAGACATCCGCACACTTTCTTTTTCTTTTTATCTTGAGACAGCTTTTTCTAATAAACATAGATCTGGCTCTAAATTAGGTGCTACTGGAAGTTGTCATAAACTCTGAAATTATTTCCAAGTGTTTAATTCACTTCCAGGAAAAGCTGGTTTCTATTATATGACTTTGCTACATATGGCACTGAATCTCTTAGCATGAATGGGAATTTCTGGCTGTATATTTAAAAATGAGCTAAGGATTTCTATGCCTTAGCTTGAAAAAAATACAAAGATAACTGAACAAAAATGTTTTTTTTTTTTTTAATTTTAATTAGTAAACAATCCCTTTTCTCTGGTGAGCTATTGGTTATTTTACTCAAGAGACAGCATCTTCAATCATTAGTTTATTTCTATTCTTGATGAGAATCTCTGTGTTTAGGATTTTGCTGATTTGGGATACAGGTTATCTTTAAAACAATTGTCAGTCTTCAGCATCTTATTTATACTGAGAAGGACTCAGCTGTGTCTTTTACTTATATTCTTGTCCATGAAATATGGTAACAAGTTTAAGCAACTTTTTATTGTTGATGATATTTACTTATTTTTTTTTAATTTTTAATTTTTGTAGTTACTTAGTAGGTATATACATTTATGAGGCACATGAGATGTTTTGATACAAGAATTCAATGTGAAATAAGCACATCATGGAGAACGGGGTATCCATCCTTTCAAGCATTTATCCTTTGAGTTACAAACAATCCAATTATCCTCTTTAAGTTGTTTTAAAATGTGCAATTAAATTATTACTGACTGTAGTCACCCTGTTATGCTATAAAATAGTAGGTTTTATTCATTCTTTCAAACTATAAAAAGCTTTTTATTGAAGGAAAATGTACATACAGAAAAGCATTTATATCCAAAGGGCAGAGCTCGATGAATTTTCCCCAAATGAATATTCTATAAGCAGTACCTGATCAGGAAACAAAATATTATCAGTATCTTAAAGTAAAAAAAAATTGTAGCTTTTGAATTCTATTGTATAATTTTGTTGATTTTTGCTTTTTAAAATAGACTTTATGATTTAGAGCAATTTTAAGTTCACAGCAAAAATGATGTTTGCTTTTACACTTTATAGGTAGTCCTGAAAACGATATGCATTTTTCACACTGGCTTTCACATTGTATATTTTTTCCTCAAGTATACCTCCAAGAAATATGATGCATAAACTAAACCTGTCATACTAATTTGACTCACAACCTGTAAAATGATCCGTACTCCTACCGTGATGCCCTCAGTTTTAACACTCTTTGCTACAAACAACGTCATAATGTTGATGGTTATGCAAATATATTTATTAGCTGCCAGATTCTAGTCTCAATACAAGCATAAGATATTCCTGCATATTAGTAAGTATAGTCTTCTTGGTTAGGAGAATTTTTTTGCATTGTGTGACTCTGTTTAACAGATGATAATATGGTTACTAAACTTATAGATCCTACTATGTCTGGGGGAGTGCCTTATGACTGCCTAGACAAAACTCAGGGATCTGGACTACAGTGGCAATCAAACCGGGAAATCCCATACTAGCTTTATTTGACTCTGCAAAGGCCAGAATTTCATGGGATCGATTGTCAGTACCTATGCTCGGAAACTCCCAAACCCCGATATACAGAGTTGTCCCTTCACACACACTCTGGTAAGCTCATCTATTGCATGAATCTATCTGAGTCTTCGATTCTTTCCTTCCATCTGGGAAACTACTCTAAATGCCCCCAAATTATCATTAAATTAATTTTATTTTTGCCATCCTTTCTTACATCAGTAACCCTCAAATAACTATGCAGAGAGCTTAGTCGTCCCTTACCATATCAGTTGCAAATTGTTGGAAACACATGGATGGAGGCGTGGAGGAGGCTGAGGCCTCTGACTATGCATCTGTAGTCAGTGTTGGCATGAGACTCAGTATGTCCTGCCCCTGTGGCCTTCAGAGTCACATGTTTAGCTTTACAATGTAATCAAGAGTAGTATTTCAACACTTTCTTGCTGTAAACACAAATAGATTTTTAACTTGGATCTGTTTTTTGTAGAGAGTTCTTAGAGTCTGTTTTCTCAGTTTTAAGAAAGTTGCCCAAGATTAAAGAGTAAAAGCTCTTTCTCTGTGACATCCATAGTGCAGCAGAGTCTTAAGATCCATAGTCTTTGTTTGGTTTTAGTGCAGTTTTCATAGTACTGGGTTTATTAGTTTTCTAGGGCTGCCGTAACAAAATGCCATGAAATAGGTGCCTAAAACAACAAGAATGTATTCACTCATAGCTCTGGAGGCTAGAATTCCAAATGTCAGCAGGTTATCCTCCCTCTGAAGGCTTTCTGGAAGAATCTTTTTCTGCTTCTTCCTAGCTTCTGGTGGTTTCCAGCAATCCTTGGAATTCTTTGTCTTACAGTGCATCACTGAGATCTTGACCTGTGTTATCAGATGGCCTTCTCCTCTCTGTGCCATTGTCTCTCTTTCCAGATTCTCCTCTTCTTATAAGGACACCAGTCATTGGATTAGGGTCCAGCTAAACTAACGTATTAATTTAAGTACATCTAGAAAGACTCTATTTCCAACTAAGCTCACATTCAAAGGTTCCAAAAGTTAGGACTTCAACATATCTTTTGGGGGGAATGATCCATCCCAACACTTGATAATCTATTAACTCTAAATCCAAACATCCATGGCCTTGGCATACTCTAAGAAAGTTAATTACTAAGTCCAATATATTAATAATACATTTTAAATCAGTCACTAATTTTATTTTGAGGAAACTATGCATTTTAATTTGCTCTGAGTATCTGTTTATTTAGTTCTATTGTGCATTTAACTGCTTCTCTGTCTTCAATACTTCTTGACTCTTGACAAAGACCAATAGTGCCTAATATGATTAAATCACTTTTTTATAGAGAAGTTTATATGCCCCTGAGAAGCAGAGCTGCTAATTATGGATGAACGTGTTAAGATACTTTTATTTCATGTAATGTAACCTAATGTGCATTAATTATAGTACAAGTCACCTTCACTCCAATGCAGGGAGCTAGCATGACAACAGTTTTAGATTCTAGGATGGCAGAAATACCTCTTTGATACTGTTCTATTACTAAAAATAAATCAACACTCATTAGACTCCTATGCTTAGTTGTTAATTAACTGCTCACAAAGGTATGTATGTTGTGGAAATTAATGCAGCCAAGGCTTAAATGGGGTAGCTTTTGATTCAAAATGAAAAAATAATGTGGCTCTTTTTTGTTTTAAACATGACATGTTATCTTATTGAAATGTATTTTTTTTCTAAAATATGAATAGTTCATATCAAATTGATGCATAGTACAGAAGGGAGAAATCTCTAGATGCCTTCAAGCAAGTATTATTTTACCAAATCTGTGTAATTCTTTAAAAAACTAACACTTCAGTTTTAAAACATCACTATTTAAAACACCATGTTATAACACCTTCATGTAAACTTATGACCAGGTTAATAAAAATATTAGTTTTGGATCATACATATCAAAAAATAAATAGGACATTGTATGATTATATACTAACTTAATGTTGAGCTGATAAATACAATATACAGATAAATTTTTATAATCATAATCATCTTCTTTTATTTATATCCTGCTCCTACTGAGATGAATCTCTGGTTACATTTACATATTGAATTACAAAGTTAAAACTAATGATGGGATCAATTATGCCCCATACTGAGCTGTGCACTTTGGAATGACTTTGAGAAAACAGGAGGGTCAAAAAAAAAAAAAAAAAGCATACACAGGCACAGTGGCTTCAAGATTATGCTAACAGATAAGCAAAAGAAGAACTGTAATGGACAATAATTTGTGTTTGTCAAAGAAATTAGGCTTCTTTGGTGAAAAACCTAAAGTACATTTTTAATATAAACATTTCTGAGAATTACAAAATGTATAGAATGGGTCACAGAAGCTGCTGAATGGTTTATTTAGGGTACATATATAAGGACAAATGTATTACGAATTATTGTATGACTGTTTATTTGTTCTTATAATTTCTTTATTGTACTTTTAATGTGTTTGCTGTGTCTCGATTGAAATATAGTTTCCCCCATGTTAGACGTTGTCATGTAGAATTTGACACTATCCCCCTTTCTCTTTTTCTAGCTGCATAATAAATGTGCTTCTCATCTAAAACCTGAATGTGACTGTGGACCTTTGAAGGACCATATTTTACCACCCACAACAATCTGTCCGGTGGTACTGGTGAGTTTTTCCTTATCATTCTGCTATAACTCAGGGTTGCTGTGACTAATCAGTATCGTATACCATTAAAAGCTTCTAGAGATAATTTTTCATTAATCAAGGTAGAAGTATATAGATCTAAAATACATCATTCCTCTGGAACAGAACACCTTTGCCCACTATATTTCCTTTTTCCTTCATGTCACAATACGCTTTTTAGAACGGTATGCTTGAACTGAAGCTTACTCAGGTTTTATCACTTAGTCATGCTGTACTTACCAGGAATTGTAAAGGCAGAACACTTCAACATTTTATATATTTTATAGATCTAGCTTCCCAGAATAATGAAATTATTCTTATGGGCAATTTTGCTGGAGATGCACATTGTGTGTCTGCAATGTTGAGGGCTCTCATCTAGGTTAGAGGCTACCTAAAGTGATGATACAACCATGAAGAAAGTTATGCACTGCTATTGCTGTGTTTTAAAAAATTTGTATTGAACAATAAATTTAACTACCTGCAAAATAATTACTTAATTCAATAAATATAGAAGTGAAAATGCATGAGTAAAGTAACTCTGAAAAAAACGAACCTTGGTAGGAAGAGAAGCAGATACTCAAACAATATTCATATTCAAAATCTAAATTGCCTCGAAAGTTAAACAGTTATTTCAAAAAACAAACTATTTTATATCCATGATGCACTTCTCATTTTGAAAAAAACAACATGGAAATTAAATGGCTGGAACTTCCATTTGATATAATAAAATTATAACAACTAAGAAATGTTAGAAAAATACTTTTCTAAAGGTCAACCTAGAAATTAATCATATTACTCATTTTGTACCACTTGTGATTCATTTTGTAATTATATCTGTAAAATACTGGTTGTATTTTAAATGCCTTTATTTAAAAAAAATATTAAAAACTCTTCATTTTCTCAAACTACAAAAATAGAGGAAAAGGAAATACCTCAGTATTGCTGAGTATAGCAATAACTAATTCTAAATTTCCTTTCTTCATGTAAGGTTTGTTAGACATCCTATGGTAAATAAGATTAATTAAATATAATGAGAGCCATATATAAATATTTTACATTTTAGGTTAATTTAGTGTTGTTTTTATTCATTTAAGTATTGTCTTGAAGACTTCTAGAATTTTTGTATTATTTATATTCTTATTTTAAAATACAGCAATTTTATTGGTTTAGATGCATTTTTGATCTCAGATGTTAACTCTAAGATGAGATCTGCGATTCCTTCCTACTATCCATCTGCCTGTGCAAAAAGACCCCCCTCAGTTCATTGAGTCTGGGGACTGCCTCCTTGACCCACTTATGTCAATCCCTAGTTATATAAATTCAAACATAAGGTGTGTTCTTTTTGTTATGCTATCACTTCTTTGTTTGAGAGAATCAAATGTAAAGACCATGTGTATGTGAATTTTCTTGTCTTTGAACAATCTTGCAAAACCTTTCACTGCTACTTTTAGACATTTTTTATTCTGAAGATTTATCTCCAATGATTAAATATCCCCACAGTTTTAATACTGATTTGTATCTCACCGTTTGCTGTTTACCATTTTTGTGGTACTATCTACTCTGAAGTGTGTGATGACTATTGAGCATTCATCCTTCCAAAATGTCTACCTTTCATTGACTTCCATTGTACCTCACTCTTGGTCCTTTCTCTGTTTCTCTGGATACTTGCTTCCAGTATCTTTCCTGGGTTCACAATGTCAACATGCCCATGTTGGTGCATCCCTGGATTCTACCGTCCTATGTCATGACGTTCCTCTCTCAGTATTCTTCTCGATGAGATCTTGTTTATTCAGTTGATTGTATTACCATGTTAATTTATATTCAGCTCATCCTCCTAAATTCCAAACCTAGAACTGCCACTTGCAGGACCCATATTATTTTAAGTGTAACATTCCCAATATATTATTATTACTGAAATAATTATACCTCTTTTGATTGAACATGTATACTATCCCAGGGACTATGCTAAAATATTATTTAATTTTTCAGTAAATATTCATTGCATGCCTAGTATGTGCCAAACAGTATTATAGGTAGGAAATAAAACATTAAAAGCAAAGGTAAATCTTTGCTTTTATGGAGGTTACATTCCAGCAGGGGTAATGTAGACAATAAACAATAAAAATAAATAAATAATTTAGTACCTGGTTGTACTAAAATATATAAATAGAGTAGAATGTTGATTCCTGAAGATATGAAGAGGGGAGGACTGGGGAGATGTTGGTCAAAGAGTACAAAATTGCAGTTATGTAAGATGAATAAGTGTAGAAATCCAACGTACAGCATGATGACTATAGCTAATATTCTATAACATGGCTGGGCACGGTGGCTCACCCATGTAATCCCTGCATTTTGGGAGGTCGAGGTGGGTGGATCACTTGAGGTCAGGAGTTCAAGGCCAGCCTGGCCAACATGGTGAAACCCCATCTCTACTAAAAATACAAAAAAATCAGCCGTGCGTGGTGGCAGGTGCCTGTAATCCCAGCTACTGAGGAGGCTGAGGCAGGCGAATCTCTTGAACCCAGGAGGTGGAGGTTGCAGTGAGCCAATATTGCACCACTGCACTCCAGCCTGAGTGACAGAGTGAGACTATGTCTCAAAAAAAAAGTATATATATCTATATCTATATATGTATATATGTGTGTGTAACTATATGAGGTAGGTAACTATATGAGGAGATGGATATGTTAATTTGCTTGACCATAATAATCACTTCACTATGAATATTTACACTATTGAAAACAAAATAACAACAAATTTATTTATAGATCAAATTGGCATTTATTCATGAATTAGGACAGCCTCCATTCTACAGAGTAGAATGAGAGCTCCCACTAGACCTAGAACAGTGGATTTTGTAAGGTGGGAACAAGAAACACAACAATACAAAACAAAAGCTGATTGTTTAACATCATGTTATTTCAGGTTACTCTTTAGGTAAAGAGTTAAAGCAGAGGTTACATCCTTATTATACCAAGTCAGGTAGACTTGAATTTCACATTTTCAGAAACAACTGATGTGTTTGGGGATCAGTTTGCTTCCTTAAAATTTCAGCTTGATTATGTGACACTTTAGTACAAGTTGTTTGTACTAAAGTTTGGTTTACATTTTGGTTTGGTCTGGTCTGTTGGGACCTCCTGTAGGAGCTCAGTCCAAAACAATGGCCTTTGATAATTTTTATTTAACAATATCAAAACATTAATTGTACAGTAATCATATGCCTTAAATACATACAATAAATAAGTACTGGTTTTGTTTAAATTGTTAAGGGAAAAATCAAAGCAGAGAAAGAAGAAATGTTGGTTTGCAGTGATAAAAGAGGCAGTCAAGATATTCACTGACGAAATAGTTGAGTAGAGTTGAGTGATTTGAGGGAGTCACCCCTGTAGCTATCTGGGGACATAACTTCACTGACAGATTCTGAGGCAGTAGACACTTGACAGATCTCAAAGGCATTGGAGGGTTTAGTGACTAGCCCTGAGTGTATAGGAGGAAAAATAGGAGTTCAAAGTTATCATAAGATTTTTATATTGAGTGAGACAATTTAGGCCATTGTAAAATCTTTAGCCTTTACTCTGAATAAAATGGGAAGCCATTAGAAGACTCTGACCAGAGCCAGAACTTATCTGACTTATATTTTAAAAGGAACAGTCTGTGTTGTGTTGAGGGGGCAACAATGGCAAAAAGATATAACACTTCTGTTTTCTCAAAGAAATAGAAAGCTGGGTGAGTAGCTACAGTGAGGATGGTGCAAGATGTATAAGAAGCCTGTGGGAACAAAATGGATCAAAGAAACAGTGTGATTTTCAAGGAGAAAAGAGCAGCTACCTCTGGTTAGTAATCATCCATTTAGTATACAATTCCAGTCAGCTTGGATGAGTATATGTCTCTACTCATATTCATTCATATTTATCTAGTTACATTCCAGTTTTATGAATGGAATAGGCATAGCCCAGTCTTCATGTGACTGTGTTTTTTGGCAAATGTGATATACAGAGAGGGCAGCCAGAGAGTTGAGAATATATGCAAAGGAGTAATTGTAAGGCTTAACCATGGAATTTAAGCTGGAAATAAGGGAAGTAAGGACATTAAATATGAGGTACAGTAATAGATTTTAGGAATAGTACATTGTAAATTACAGTGAAGTCAAAGGTTGTTGGAATCAAGGATAATGGTGTCAGGTTGAGAGTGAGTGAGGTAGGAATTGAGATTATGAAGGAGTATATTTATAAGTAACACAATATGTGAATTCATTTTGTTTTCACAGTGACAACATAAGACAAACATTATAATTGTTTCCATTTTACATATGAGGAAACTGAGAAACAAAGAGGTTAAGTAAATTTCCCAGTGTCCCATGAGTAGTACTTGGCAATTTAGAAGTGGAGCCCGAGTGGTTATCACTCCAGAGCTGTGCTCCGAGATTTTCATCGCCACCCTTTCTCCAAATCCCAATAGAGAGATTTTATCTGTCATATCTCAGCTACTGGATCCTTCACACCCCACCTTTCCCAAACTAGAAACCTAAGCAGCATTTTTGATTTCTTTTCTGGAATATCATTACTCAATTCTATTTTAATGTTCTTAATCCTGCCTCTTTACTTCAGCCCAACTGTGACTGTCTCATATACCAGCCTTACAAATTTTCTTTTAGGATTGTCCCAGTAGCTTCCTTGTGAACTACCTCCTTTCTGTACACCCCAACCTGCTTCCTGGGTCAACTTTCAAAGAATGCAAATATCATAAGTCTCTCTCAGTCATAAAATATTTTTGGTGATTCCCTACTTGAATCCCAAATGCTCTAAAATGGTAAACAAGGCTCTTTAACTGGATTAACCTACTCATTCTCTCCTACAGTACTTTATCCACTGGAAATCAAGGATAATTGAACTGCTCTTAATTCTTTAAGTACACCTGTTCTCTCAAGCCTTTGGGGTCTCGTATGTGTTAATAAATCAATCTAAATGACTTCGCTTTAAAATTTTGCCCACCTCGCTAAGTAAGAATTAAAAGGTTACTTTCTTGTCATGGAATAAAAATATTGACAATTGTACACATTAACTATTTAAATGATCATACTTCAAACAAAGTAATGAAACTGTTCTGCCCACAAAATTGCTTAATCTGCTCCAGCTGATAGGCTCTGAGCCTTTTCAGTCTGTGAACCTTCAGTAACTTTCCAGGAATAATTTCACACTTCATGACCTGTAGCCCTTCATTTAAAGCGAATCATTAGTCCTGACATATATCATGTTGTTTTGTTTTTTATTTTTTAATGCCAGTTTCTTCTTTAAGAAATTGTATGCCACAGTTTCTTGTGCTAATCTTCTGTAAGAGGAGCAAGTGAGGTTCAGACTCAGTTAATACAAAGTGAATATTGATATTATCTCTATCATATTATAGAAAATATTAAAGAACTTAAGATGCCTATTTTATTTTTTTCCTTAGTCTTTGACTCTGTAGTTAGGAACTGGTTATCGAATGACCTCTATAAATACAGCGTGGGTCCTTAATTTCTGGTTGAAGCTCACATAGCCTTGTAACTTAATGACATATCACAAGGTCAAGATCCATAGCCAATGTCTTCTTTTATTTTTGAACACCTTCTCCAGCGTCATTAAAAAAAAAAAATTTGTACCATCCTTCTCAGCCTTTCCATCCCTCCCCAATAGTTGTTTTAAGCTGTAGGTTAATGATTCAGTAGATATATGCTCACCATTTCCAGAGGTTAGCAAGGTAAGCATCTCCTCTGCACTGATGAAATGCTTTTTATAAGCATGCACTACAAATGGCTTCCACAAATAATTGGCCTTGATAATGGCTATTGCCATAAAAATGGGTTAAAATCAAGTAGTCTGAAATTAAAATCATTATCAGATGATTTTTTTCATTCAAATAAAAATTAAACAATGATTCCCTACATCACACATAATTAGTTTTCTGAGGTTGTAATTGGCATCCCGTATCTTTTGAAAGTACTATCAAAAACCTGTATTACTTAAAATTTATTTAATGTGGGATTTAGTCAAGATTTTTCCATGACTGTGTTTAGGTACTTAGAATGCTTTAAAAAATAAATGTGCTGGTAACAATTATAGCTATAGTTCATTTACTGCCATATTGAAGACAGATCAGAAACTGTTTACAAAGATAGATTTCCTTAAATCCTCCCCTTATTGTACTTCCAAACAAATGTAGGATGAATCCCAACTCATCGAGACTCATAAGCTGCTTAATTTCTATAAAAGGCCATTAACCCTTCCCAGTTGATTGTCAAAACAGATGTTCTGCCTTTAATAGAATATATTTAAAAACTGCATTCTTGGTTCTTGCTACAGATAACACACTGAAATCTTAGCTGTCCAATCCAAAACAAAATGACATTGCAAATAAATTTTAATAATCTCATATGGAATATGGCCTAATGAGGCCATATGCAAGCCACTCACTCTTCTATGTTCTAATTTACCTCTAACTCAAGACAGATGTAGTCTATGTTGTTTTAGCCCTTTGCAGTTTTGCTTAAATTAAATTGGGCTTCAACAATTATGTCATCAGTCTGCAATGAAAGGGATTTTTTAAAATTAATCATATAAAACTCCCTATTTTAACAAAAAAAGGTATGTTGGAAAATCCTTCATTACCTGACAAAAGTTCTTCTCAATTCTGTTTATCATGGTGTTATCTCTTAGACTTCATCTGTCATTACCATCATGTTTCATTTTTTTTGTACTTAAGAAGCTTACAGTTAAATTTATACTAACATTGAACTATGATGTTGGAATATACGTTATTTATTTGTATGTTTTATTATATAACTTTATTACTATTCTATTCATAAGTTTCTCTTCTGTTTCTCTATAATGGCTTAAGTTCATACTTTTAAAATTATTTTGGATAGTACATAAATTTGTGAAGTCACAGAAATAGACGAACTAGGCCTATAGAATCCCTTTGATTTTAGAGTAATCTCATAGAGTAAGCTACAAATCTGATCAATTTCTCTAGAATTATATTTTAGTTTTATATTCATTCTAAGTTTTATATCTTTTTTATAAGGTAAAGTGGCTCTATAAGAGTGCACATGTTTATGTAATTATTTTTCAGTTTTGGAGGGGCTTTTGTTCAATTAATTCTGCCACTATCAACAGAAGAAGACTTGAGATATCTCATGACAAAATCACATTTTAAACTTTGAAGAGTAAACTCGAGCAGATTATCACAAAAATCATTTCTGTTGTATTTACCTCCATGATTTAGTTTTGTTTTCTGTGTGTACGCATTTTGTGTTATAATTTAAAATCAATGTTCTTATTTTAATTTAACTTTTAGGTTCAGGGGCACATGCACAGATTTATTATATAGGTAAACTTGTGTCATGGGGGTTTGTTGTACAGATTATTTCATCACCCAGGTACTAAGCCTACTACGCATTAGTTATTTTTCCTCATCCTCTTCCCCCCACCCTCCGCCCTCCGTCGTTGTTGCCCTTTATCTGTCCATGTGTTCTCATCATCCAGCTCTCACTTATAAGTGAGAACATGTGGTATTTGGTTTTCTGTTCCTACATTAGTTTCCTAAGGAAAATGGCCTCTAGCTCCATCCATATTCTTGCCAATAACACAATCTATCTTGAAGAGCAAGGTTCTTAATTCTCTAACAAAGAAGTTAATTACTTAGCCATTTTTTCCATATCAATATCAATATTTTAGTGTCGATAAATTGGAATCATGAATGACATAGTTTTAATATGCTGATTATTTAAAGTTAAAGTTGTATAATATGTAAGTAACCATTGTTTTATACAAATTGTGATTTTTATTTCTTAAAGGTACCTTAAAGATCATTGCATTATTTTATATACAACATCTGCAGTGCCAGCTTCCTACTGTTTATACTTCCTCTGTTTCCTCTTTCCTTCCTTCTTTCTTTTCTTCCTTTTTCTTCCCATTAATTTTTACTAAAGTCACTGGAGCTAAACATCCACATAAGAGCAGTTCTCTTCTCTCCTGCAATTCAGAGTAAACTAGATGAAGCATCCAAAGAGATTAAATATTATAGTGTGATAAATATTCACTTATAGGAGCTCTAGAGGTGGGACTCTTAATCCATCCTAAGGGTAAACAGTAAATGTCTGAGCATAAATAAGTATTTTGAAGCAAATTGTAATGTGACATTTACATAAATAGTCTCAGTGACAAGATAGTACTTAGTGTGATCATGAAACTCCAAAATATTTTTTAAAGGTTATGTGTAAGGGTGAGGCTGGAGAGGGAGGTCCAAGATAATGGCTTCCTGGCCTGTCTTGTCAAGGAGATTGGCTTTATCCAATATAAATATGAGCTTAAATGATTAACTTTGTGTTGTAGAAAGACATCTTTGCTAGCAATGTGGCGTAAAATAAATGTAAAACAGGGAGCAGAAGAGATATGAGAGTATCAGTGGGAGATTGCAATGTGAATAGTCAAGATACACCAACAGAGGAAGAAAATTAGGTAACCAGGAGAGAAAACTGTAGCAGAGAGTAGAATATTAGGATTTGATGTGATTTCAAAATAGATTCTTTTCAGATGATGGTAAGATCCAATATGCAGCCATGAATCTGAGTGGCTCAACTGATGTGCAGGGGATGTTCATTAGATTTTAGAAAGTAAGGGAACTCTGAGAATGGCTTATTGGATGTTATCCTTAAAACCACCCAGGATAGTTGCAGAGTCTTAAAAATAGTTTTTACTTGACAGTATGAATAAGGGTAGAGAGGAGAACTATTAGATTTCATGAACCTCGAACGTAAAGAGAATCTACTTTGGAGCTGGACAAGTGGTAATTTTGATAGAAGGCCAATATATTGCCCTTAAAACTATAGCACTTGAAAGGATTGGGAGAGTGAGCTGCCTCTTTTCAGAAGTGTTATTAGCAAAAGTGGCAATCATTTGGAGAGGAGAGGATAATTTGTTTTATTGCACAATGGTTCCAGAGAGTCCAGTGAAAAGTTTGAGAAAAGAGGAGAAGTGTGGAAGATTGATGAGAGAGAGAGAAAGGAAGGGAGGAAGGAAGGAAGGCAGGCAGGCAGGAAGGAAGGAAGTGCGGGAGGGAAGGAGGGAGGGAAGGAAGAAAAGAAGGAAGGAAGGAAGGAAGGAAGGCAGGAAGGAAGGAAGGAAGGAAGGGAGGGAGGGGAAAAGAAAGAAGAGACGGAAAGAAAAGAAAGAAAGAAGAGAAAGAAAGAAGAGAGACTAATGATAGCCAGAAAGTGTAGAAGACTAGAGTCCAGAGTTCTAACATGAACTCCTAATCTGTGGGCAAGTCATTTCCATCCAATAGTTTCAGAATGGTGACAAATGACTTGTGTATGAAATATAAAAAGAATTTATATAAATCAATAATAAGCAAACAATTCAATTGAAAAGGGCAAGGGACCTAAACAGGCATTTGAACTAAGTCTATTTATAAACCACCTATAAACATATGAATATGTACTCACCATTATTACTTATCAAGAAAATTGATATTAAATATCAGGAGATAACACTAGACACTGAAGAGAATGATACAAGCACATTAAAAAGCCTAAGCTTTGTTAAGATGGAGCCAAATTGTTCATCCATTGCAAGTGAGAGAGTAAATTGGTTCAGTCACCTTAGAACTCTGGCAATATACCATTTGTATTTTAATCCTGGGATTTTCACTAGCTTTGTGATAAGAAGAAAGCTATTAACATTTTGTCCCTCTGCATTCCATTTATAAATAAAATCAAATGAGTTAATTCATGAAAATTGCTAACAACTATGCGTAGCTGGTGGTGAGTGCTAGGATATCATCTAATATTGCTATTATAAGTGTTATGCTGTAATTTGAAAAGTGAATTTTAACATTTTATTATACCATAACTATGTACTCAAAAAAATTTTAAAATAATAAAGAAAAATAATGTAAACACTTAAAAACCTGTGATACAGCTATATAAGAAGAATCACAATTAATATATAAATAGAAACACTATTAAAATTACCTTCCTGGTTTTTAGATTTTTTTTCACCTTTTTAAAGTTTACCTGAATATACCATGTGGCATTCTATTTTAACACTTAACTTGATATCATTAAATGTTTATGTATTTCCACATACTATGGGACATCACTATTAATGCTTGCATAATCTCATTAAGTAAAGATGTCATATTTTAGTTGAAACTGTTTTTATCTAGCATCTTTTCAATTCCTCATTGTGTGATTATAAGTAACATGATAGTGAACATCTTTATGAAGAATAGTTTCTTCTGGCCGTTCTCTACTCAAAAGTGCAAAGGATCATTTTTCCCACACTGTGTTATTTTGTCCTACAAATGATTCAGCTTTTACAGTTGTTTAATTCTTTCTGTACTATAAAACCATTCCTAATGAAGAAAATAATGATTAAATATTTCCTAAAACAGAAAATTTGCCTTAGAATAGAAACTTATTTACAATTTTGAAACAATTTTTAGATGATTATTTATCTCACTTTTGAACTTAACTATATTATTACTATCCATTAGCAGGAAATGATGGGATGTGAAACAATGAACTTGTGCAACACTATATCCCTTTAGACCAGTTATGATGTGTTCTTCCTGGAATACATTCTCTTGTTATAATACCTGATGAACCTTTAAGAATAGAGTTGATACAATGAGAACACATGGACACAAGAAAGGGAACATCACACCCCAGGGCCTGTCGAGGGGTCGGGGGTTACGAGGGGGAGAACATTAGGACAAATACCTAATGTATATGGGGCTTGAAAACTAGATGATAGGTTGATAGGTGCAGCAAACCACCATGGCACATGTATACCTGTGTAACAAACCTGCACATTCTGCACATGTATCCCAGAACTTTAAAGTAAAATTTAAAAAAGCAAGAATAGAGTTAATAAAAATATCATCAAAATAAATTATGAAGCTTATTAGTTCACAGAAAGGACAACAAAACTATTTGAAAATGTATATTTTAAAATATTGTTTAGTTTTCAAATGAATTAATCCTGTTTTACTCTTGTAAACATAATTTTTAAAATTATAAATATTTATTAAAATTATAAATATAAAATTATAAATTTTATTATTTATTGATACATAATATTTGTACATATTTATGGGGTACATGTAATATTTTATAACATGCATAAAATGTGTAAAGATCAGGTCAGGGTATTTAGGGTATACATCACCTTGAGTATTTTATTATTTCTTTATGTTGGGAAGTTCTCTCTTCTAGCTATTTTGAAACATACAATGTGTGAAACTATTGTCATCCTACTCTACTATTGAATATTAAAATTTATTTCTTCTATCTAACCACGTGTTTGTATCCATTAACCAACCTTTCTTTATCCTCCTACTCCATAAACATGCAAACTCTTCCCATCCTCTGATAACCATCATTCTACTCTCTACCTGCATGGAATTAACTTTTTAACTCCCACATATGAATGAGAACATGTGATATTAATCTTTCTGTGCTTGGCTTATTTCACCTATCATAGTGACCTCCAATTCCATCCGTGTTGCTGAAACTTAAAATGGTTCCAGTTCTACATCTCTTTTTTCTTCACTGTAACTCTGAAAACTTGGCTAAGTTGTGATGTTGCTGAAGGAGCGATCTACGTATCTCTACCTATAACACCCTCAGAAAACCATATGTCATATTAACTTCTCCTCTTCTTCCGATGTTGCTTGCTCTTCCACAATTTTAAGAATTCTACTAAATTATGCATTGTAAATATGGTGATTAAGTCTTAAATAGCATAGAGTATGTTAAATCTTTCCTTAGAGCATGTGTTTAACTAAGTCATTATTTCTCAGCAATGTCAGAAAGTTTGTTAGGAAGTAGAAGTATGGTATATGTGTCTTTCTCACAGCTCCAGTAGTATGGAAACTTTCTGTATATTTTTTCATCTGACTTAATTCTAATCAGCAAGAGTTGATAATGACAATCCCAATGCTACACATCAGCTAATTCAAGGAGGGTGGGAGATACTCAAATCCTCTGTGATTCTGAAATTTGAAATTTGAATTCTCTGTAATATTGTTTCTAGGCTAGTTATAAAACTTCCAGAAATGCAGAGTCTGGTTGGGAGGTGTGAACATATAACTAAGGATGTATCATACTGCACTGAGCTTCAACTTTTATTTCACATCATTATGGCTGTTTCACCCTTCTTTTAAATTTACCTCTTTAACCTTTAAGCAAAGTTACTGAAGTCATCTATTTTCTTGAAATCCTATGTCATCTACCGAAGGTTTGTGCCTATGCAACATTCTTTTTTATTGAAAGAGCAGGGATAAAGCACATTGTCAGCTCTCAATAAATGTTTCATCAATGTCATTACTTAATATTCATTTAATTAATATTCATTATAGATCAATTCATAATTGTCATCATAGTAATGATAGGCAAAAAGAAACCTCATTTTTCCATATTTTGGAAATCTAACTCAGACTCAGTTTCATGGTATTATTCATAAAGGATAGCTGCTTTTTATTTATTTAATTTTTTAAATGTGTAGGATTACATTCTCACTGATTAAAATTCTGGAACATATTAAGAACTAGGGTGCTAATACTATTTATAAAATATGTTTAAATCCATTCTGGTTTAAAATATTCTACATGTACATATATTTTAAAGAGACATAGCATAAGAAAACTGGAAGGGACCCAGCCTCACTAACTGATGATTTCATCATCTTACCCTTGGGAGCCAACCATTTATCTGTTACATTGTCTTAGATTGGTTTTGTTGCTTTCTGACAAACTATCTTTACATTGAACTAGTTTATATTATGTAAAATATGTATAATTATAAACCGGGTCTAGTCTAAAAGAAAAAGTTCAAGTGTTACGGACAATTGTTTTTGTTTCTACCTAAGTGCATAAGGTAGGGTTGTATACTTAAAGGGTTTTTTTAAACAAGGATATGTGTGTGTATATATATCCTATATATTTACTATATATATAGGATATTTGTGTATATATATCATATATACTGTATATATAGGATGTGTGTGGATATATATCCTATATATATACTGTATATATAGGATATGTGTGTGTATATCCTATATATATACTGCATATATATCCTATATGTATAGCTGTACCCAGGGTAAGCAATAATAATTTTTTTCAAAAAACAAACTTGTGCCACATTGGGTTTGCCATGATTTATGGAAAAGTCAAAACAAAAGCCCGATAAGACACAAATTGGAAGTTCAGCTAAGAAGAAATCTGATGAAAATATTTCATTTTAATAAATGAACAATTGAGATGTTAATATATTCAGGATGCGGTGTCCTATGGATTGACTCTTGACACCCAAGAGTTCACAGTCAAGAAGATTAATTAGGCCATCATGCCTATGATTAATTTAAAATGTCAGTTTTCTTCACTGACCTCAAACCTAGAACAAACAACAAAATTTAAGTATCTAAAAACCTATTACAGGTAGAAATGTTCTAAAACGTTAAGTTCAGATCATAGGTGTCTATGTAACATCTCGAAGGTACATTGAAATTGCGTGAAATGTATATTCCCCAAATCAAAAATAATAATGAAGTCATAAAAAATTCTTTAAAAATTGTATTTACATGATTTTGGTTGCTTTTTTGCAGTTTTTGTTTTCTTCACTTTATGTTTAGTTACCATAATAATTTTACTTATTTATAGGATGCAGAATGATATTTTGATGTAAGTATGAAATATGCAGATTAAATCAGAGTAATTAATATAACCATCACCTAAAACACTTATCCTTTCTTTGTACTAGAAATATTCATAATTCTCCATTCTAGCTTTTTGAACATATACAATAAATTATTGATAGCTGTATTCACACTATAGTGCTATAGAACATAACTTATTTATTATATCTAGCTGTAATTTTGTATCAGTTAACCAGCTTCTCTCTTTGCTCTTCTCATCCCTAACTTCTCAGACTCTGATAACCACAATTCTACTCTTTTCTTCCATGAGCTCAGTTTTTTAGTTCCCATATATAAGTGAGAATGTGATATCGATCTTTCTGTGCTTGACTAATTTAAGTTAACATAATGCCCTTCAGGTTCATCCATGTTGCAAAAAATAACAAGGTCCGATTTCTTTTTATGGTTGAATAGTATTCCATTGTGTATATATAACATAATTATTTTATCCACTCATCTATTGATGGACATTTAGGTTGATATCACATCTTGGCTATTGTGAATACTGCTATTATAAACATGGGGGTGAAGATGTCACTTTGTGTATACAAGTTTCCTTTCCTTTGGCTAAATACCCAGTAATAGGATTGCTGGATTATATGATAGTTCTATTTTTAGTTTTTTTGAGGAACCTCCATACTGTTTTTCATAATAGTTGTACTAATTAACATTCCTTCCAACAATGTATGAATTCCTTTTTCTCTGCATCTTACCCAGTATTTCTTATTTTTTGTCCTTTTGATAATAGTCATTCTAACTGGTGTGAGATGATATCTTATTGTGGTTTTGATTTGCATTTTCCTAATGATTAGTGATGTTGATCATTTTTTATATACTTTTTGGCTATTTGCATTTCTTCTTTTGAGACATGCCTTTCAGATTCTTTTCCACCTCTTAATGGGATCATTGCTATTATTATTAGTGCTTTTCAGTTGCTTGAGTTCCTTGTATATTCTAGGTAAAAGGCCCTTGTCAGATAAATAGTTTGTAGATATTTTCTCCCAATCTACACATTGTCTCTTCACGCTGTGATTGTTTTCTTTTCTGAGCAAAAACTTTTTAAAAGTTTCATATAGTCCTGTTAGTCCATTTTTCTTTTTGGTATCTGTGCCTTTGTAATCTTATCCATAAAAATCTTTGCTCAGACCAGTGTCCCAAAGAAATCCCCCTCTGCTTTCTTCTAGTAGTTTTACAGTTTTGGGCCTTACATTTAAGTTGTTAATACATTTTGTTTCAATTTTTGGATCTGCTGAAAGATGGAGATCTGGTTTTATTCCTCTGTATATGAATATCCAGTTTTCTCAACACCATTTATTATAGAGGGTGTCTTTTCCCCAGTGTATGTTCTTAGAGCCTATGTCAAAAGTGAGTTGCCTGTAAATACACAGATTTATTTCAGAGTGTTCTGTTCTATTTGTCTGTGTGTAAGTTTTTATAGCAATATCATTGTGTTTTGGTTTCTATTGCATTGTGATATACTTGGAAGTCACATAGTGTGATTCCTCCCTTTGTTCTGTATTACTTTGACTACTTGCATTTGTTTGTGGTTCAATACAAATTTTAGGATTTTTTTTCCTGTTTATTTGAAGAAAAATGTAATTGCAATTTTTAATAGGGATTACTTTGAATCTATAAGTTGCTTTGGGTTGCATGGTCATTTTGACAATATTAACTCTTCTAATCCATGAGCATGGGATGTCTTTTGATTTTTACGTCCCCTTCAATTTTATTCATCAGTGTTTTGCAGTTTTAATTTTAGAAAGTATTAACCTCCTTGGTTAAGTTTATTCCTAAGTAGTTTATTATTTTATTTAAGCTATTGTAAATGGGATTGCCTTCTCCAGTTCTTTTTTAGTTAGCTTGTTTTTGGTAAATAGGAATGGTAATGATTTTTTTGTATGTTAATTTTTATATCCTGCAACTTTATTAAACTCATTTATTAGTCATAGGAGTTTTTGGTGAAGTCTTCAGGTTTATATATATATATAAATTATCTCATTTACAAGGAGGGATAAGTTGACAACCTCTTTTCCAATTTGGATGCCCTTATTTCATCCTGTTGACAAATTGCTCTGCCTAGGTCTTCTATTACTATTTTGAATAACAGTGGCAAAGGTGGGCATACTTGTCCTGTTCCTTCTTGTAGAAAATGCTTTAAGCTTTTCTCTGTTCAGTATAATGTTAGCTGTGGGTTTGTCATAAATGGCCTTTATTGTGTAGGGTCATATCTAGTTCTGTGTCTAATTTTTGAGAGTTTTTATGATGAAGAAATTTTAGGATGAAATTTTATGAAACTCTTTATTTTGATTTCTATTGTGGTAATCATAAGACTTTTTCCTTTATTATATTGATGTAATATATCACATTTATTGATTTGCATATACAAACCATCTTTGCAACCCTAGAATAAATCCCACTTGATCATGGTGAATTATCTTGTTAATGTGATGTTGAATTTGGTTTGCTAGTATTTGGTAGAGGATTTTTATACTCATATTCATCAGGGATATTGGCCTGAAGTTTGTTGTTGTAGTTTGTTGTTTTTTTTGTGTCTATGTTTTGTTTTGGTATCAGGGTGATGCTATACTCTTAAAATGAATTAGGAAGAATGATCTACTTTTTTGTTTTTTGGAATAATTTAAAAATAATTGGTTTAGTTTATCTTTAAAAATTTGGTTGAATTCAGCAGTAAAACTATCTATCCTGGGCCTTGTTGTTGTTGTTGTTGTTTTCTTTTTGGGAGACTTTTTATTAATGATTCAGTCTTGTTACTTGTCATTGGTCTTTTCAGATTTTCTATTTCTTCCTGGTTCAATTTTGGCAGGTTGTAAGTTTTCCAGGAATTTATGTATTTCCTCTAGATTACCCAGTGTGGTGGTGTATAGTTGTTCATATCAGTTTCTAATGATCCTTTGTATTTATGTGGTATCAGTTGTAATGTCCCCTTTTTTGTTTCTGGTTTTCCTTATTGAGGTTTTCATTATTTTTTTTCTTAGTCTAACTAATTGTCATTTTAATTTATCTTTTCAGAAAGCTAACTTTTCATTTTGTTGACTTTTTGTAATTTTTTAGTCTCTTTTGTTTAGTTCTGCTCTGATCTTTATTATTTTTTTCTTCTACAAATTTTGAATTTAATTTGTTCTTGCTTTTCTAGGTCATTGAGGTGTATTGTTAGGTTATTTATTTTAAATATTTTATTTTTTTGATATAGATGTTTGTTGGTTTGATCTTCCCTCTTAGTACTTATTTTGCTCTATCTCATTGGTATTTCTATTTTCATGTTTTCAAGAATTTTTTTTTTTTATTTTCTTCTTAATTTCCTTATTGACCTCTTTGTCATTCAGGAGCATATTGTTCAATTTCCACGTATTTGTACAATTTCCAAAGTTCTTCTTGATATTGATTCTGATTTTATTTTATTGTGTTCCGTGAAGATACTTGAGAGAATTTTGATGTTTTAAAATGTTTGAGATTTATATTGAGGCCTAAGATATAGTCTATCATTGAAATGTCCCATGTCCTGAGGAGAATAATATGTATTCTGCAGCTGTTGGATGAAATATCTGTAAAAATCTACTGGGTTCATTTGGTCTATAGTATAGTTTAAGTCCAATATTTTACAATTTATTATCTGTTTAGATTATCTGTCTAATACTCAATGTGGTACATTTAAGTTTCTAGCTATTATTGTATTATGGTCTCCAATGTAGAGTGTGTATATATATGTTTATTTATTTTTCTATAATTGTTATATCCTCTTACTGAATTGACCACTTAATTTTTATCTAATGACCTTCTTTGTCTTGTTTTATGTTTTTTGACTTAAAGTCTACTTTTTATGATATAAATGTAGATAATCCTGCCTACTTTTGGTTTCAGTTTGCATTGTAATATCTTTTTCTATTTCTTTGCTTTTAGTCTATGTGTGTCTTTGCAAGTGAAGTGAGATTTTTGTAGGCAGCATATAGTTGGATCTTGTTTTTTAATACATTCAGCCAATCTCTGTCTTTTAATTGACAAATTAAACCTCTTCATAGTTGTTGATAGGTGAAGACTACTGCCCCATTGGTATTTGTTTTCTGATTGCTTTGTTTCTCTCTTTCTCTCTTATTTATTTTTTGCAGTTTGCTGGTTTTCTGTAGAAATAACATTTCATTCCTTGTCTTTCTCCTTTTTTATCATAATGGCAGATATCATCCTTTTGCTTCCAGATATAGAACTCCCTTATGTATTTCTTGTATATCCAGTCTGGTGGTGATGAATTCCCTCAGTTTTTGCTTGTCTGAGAAAACTTTACTCTTTATTTCTTAAAGATAGTTTTGCTTGGTACAGTATTCTTGGCTGACAGGTTTTTCTTTTTTTTTCTTTTAGTATTTTGTATATCATCTCATGCTCTTCTGACCTATATGGTTTCTTCTGAGAAATGTGTTGTTAGTCTAATGGGAACTCCCTTGTATGTGACTTGATTCTATTCTCTTGTTATCATTGACTGTTGACTGTTTGACTATAATATGCCTCAGATAGTGTTGTGGCTTTTTCACTTCCATAGTTCAGTGAGTGAGAGAAAGGGCACCCAGTGGCTTCTTTGCTTCCATTATTCGCCAAGCAGGAGAGGGTGGCACCCAGTGGCTTCTTCTCCATTGTTCAACAAGCAGCAGAGAATGTTACCACTCTTTACTCTCACCACCTGTAGCTCAGCAAGCAGGAATATTACAGCTCTTTTGCTCCTGCAGTTCAAGGATTTCCAGTTTCTTGTCCGTGACCTAAAGGAACAAGGTATGCACACACTGGAAAGTGAGTAAGGTGGAGTAGAATTGTATTGAGCCACAGAAGGAAAGCTCTTGGCAATGGGAGAGGACCCCAAAACAGGTAGCCATTTGTGAGTCTGAGTCTGGGGTTTTTATGGGCTTAGAATGTGAGAATGCATGCTGATGGGTCCATGGGCAGTCTTGAAAAAAGTATCATTTGATTGGTTAAAAGACATCGTTCAGAAGGAACCAATCAAGAGCAAGTGGGTGAGATGGAGATAGAAGTTCTCATGCCAGCTGTGGACTCTATCTGGAACTGGCAGCTTGGTTTTCAGGCTTTAAACTGTCCTTGGCTTGAAGGTTGGGTTTCACTGGGGACCCATCCCTGTCTGCCTAGGAATTTGTCTGTTTCCTGTCACTGTCAATAGGACCTTTTTAATTTAAGTCTATTTGAGGATATTTGAGCATCCTGTATCTGGATGTCTACTTATCTCCCAAGACATAGGATATTTTCAAGTATTATTTTATTCAATAGGTTCCCATGCCTTTCCCCATATTCTTTCTGAAACTCCCAGAATTTAAAAATGTGTTTGCTTAATGTTTTCCTGTATGCCACATAGAGTTTCTTCACTCTTTTTAAAAATTCCTTTTCTCTTTTTTTTGTGCATGACTAGGATGCTTCAAAAGATCTGTCTTTAAGCTCAGAAATTATTTCTTCTCTATGACAAGTCTATTGTTGAAGCTCTCAACTGTATTTTTTATGTTTTCATTGAATTCTTCAGTTCTATAATTTCTGTTGTATATCTGTTGAATTTCTCTTTCAGATCATGAATTCTTTTCTTGATATCATGGTATTGCCTATCTGTGTTCTCTTGTAGTTCACTGAATTTTTGAAAGAGATTTAGTTTGAATTCCCTTTCAAGTATTTTATAGATTTTTTTATATTTGTGGTCTTTTACTGCAGAATAATTATTTTCCTTTAGAGGTGTTATGTTTTACTGCTTTGTCATGTTTCTTGCATCTCTACACTGATATCTACATCTCTGGTATAGCTGCCACTTCTTTCAGTTTTATGAAGTAGCTTTCATGGGGTAAGACTTTTTTTCCTATAGATATATCTGTAGAGTCAGTTCGGTAGAGTGCTTCGGTTTTGGTTCTAGGTGGGTACAGTAATGTATTCTCCATGTGATTTTTTTTTTTTTTGCTATAATCAAATCAATAGCATATGTGATTTACTTGGTAGTTTAGGCTACAGTTGTTTGTGGAGGCTGTGTCATAACTTTCTTTGGGAAAGCCCGGGTAGGCTAGTCTCCAGGACCCTAGGGGATATTTGCAGGTATGGGTGGGTGTTGGTGGCGGTAGACCCTGGTTGGTCCACTCCTCTGGCTCCTAAATGGTGGCAAAGGTGCACAGCAGCCCCACTATTGGAGTGGTCAGTGTTTTGGGGTTGAAGTTGCAGCAGTTCCTGAGGAGGATGGTCTTGGGCCCCTGGATGGCACACACTGGTGCATTAGCAGTGGACCTCAGTTAAGCTGGTTTGCAGGTTATTGACATTGCACATGGACATGTGGTGGTCCCACTGCTAGAAAGGGAGAGATCACTCTTGGTGGTGGCAGATAAGACAGGTGGCTCTCAAGCTCTGGTGAGCACATGCTTCAGCTACCTATGTCCTGGAGGCAGCCTTCCTAAGGTTTTAGATCACCTATTTTCTGGCGTACAGGGAGCTACATGGGCTCAGATACTGAGGACACAGTTGTACCACCTGTTCCAGTTGGTTTCATGAGACTGTAGCCTTCTCAGTGGATGTGGGGGAATATCAGTGGAATACTATGGATGTGGAGATACAGGGGCTATTGGCCCAAGTCAGAATGTATTCTGGTCATGGTTCTTCTCTCAAAATAATGCCATGATGCGTCAGCTTGGGTCTCAGAAATGTGAGGCACCCAGCTTGAATTTCCTCTCTGGAACAATACAGTCGTATGAACTCCAGGAAACACTCTGTATTAGGCTCAGGGTCTGTGAGGGCAGAGGGGCTTTTCTCTCCCTAGGATTCCAGACATCTATGATGGGAATGTAGATGGCTGGAGAATCTCCCACCTACCTTTTCCCTGCAAAGAAGAGTCTCTCCTACCTCTATGCTGATCCTGGCTATCTGCTTTGCTTTTATTTTTATGGTACCATCAGGAGTTTCCATGTCTTAGAAGGGCTTCATCATTTTCTTGCTGAATTTGTGTTCTCCCTTAGATGCTCTATTTGATTTGTGGTTATTTATTTGCTGTTGTAGCCCTTCTTTGTACAAGAGGTGAGTGCTAGGTTCCTCTAGTCAGCCATCTTGATGGTGTCTGGAAATCTTAAACATATAGCCATACATGAGCATTATCCAAAGAGAGATTGAAATGTATTAAAAGCTAAATTTTAAAAATAGACTTAAAACAAAGAGTATTATATATGTTTGATTCTAAAGTGAGGATGGTAAATTATATATTCATGAATGATTTAAATTATTTTACAAGTTATTGCTAACAGTATTCAAAACAGCTTATATAATATGCCATATGCAGCAAAATAAAATATAGTCAGTTTTTGCCAAAATTAAGTTAAAACTCAAATTTATTTCGCAATACCATTCAAAGTTAACATAGGTACTTTTTCAGAATTTCCCTGAATTTCTTGGTAGCTTTAGCAAAAATAAATATTATAGGCTTGATTGTATTCAATTAGAGAAAATATTTTTTATTATTTTGTTAGGTCTCAGGTTACTGAGACCTGAGATTAATTTTTCTGTGTGAAGTTGTTTCTGTATTGGACAGTACCTAAACAATATTGCAATAATCAGTGTAGCTGTGTTTGTTTCCTTTGATTTTTCTCTTTTATAACAACTGCCAATGCAGACTGATGGTTTATGACCCAAGTGCATTTTGGTATTAAAGAGTCTACCTGTTGCCAAATAAAATACTAATAGCTATACAATTCGAAAATAAAGAAGGATGGCAGATAAAAGTGAGATGAATGCCATACATAAAGTTTTATTGCACCAAACAGAAGAAAATGTCAATAGCAATTGTTTTAGATGGTCAAGAATACTAAAGAAAATGTTTGCTTTATAATGCACTGACTTGAAAGAAACAAAAGAATTAAGAAAGAGCATAGAAAAAAATAATGTCTTAGCATATCTGTATTAGAATAAGGCAAAAATCAACACTGAGGACAACTAAATAAGTAATCTGGAGAAGAGGATGAAGAAAATCTCCTTTTAGTGCTGTGGAGAATGGTAACAAAGTGAAAAGGGATCATGTTATCGCTAAGCAAAACAGACAGACAGACAAATGAAAAACTAAAAAAACTAAATTGTTCTCTTAAGTGTAAAGAAAATTAAACTGAATGAAAAAGAACCTACGTCACTTCAAATTAATTTATCTACTTGGTGCAATTTGCATGCAATTTTTTGGCTGGACAAAATGGTTTCTAATTTTGCCTGGAAGAATAAATGTACATAAACATTATAAAATCTTAAAAACGAAGAGTAATAAGATAATGCTTATTCTAACGAAAAATCTTAAAAATATGTTTGTTAAATTTGCAATGATCAAAATAATATGGCTCTAAAAATTGTAAAGATGTGATAGAAAGTCTAAAGACATATTGAACTATATGTAATTATGTAGTCTGTAATAAAAGTCATAAATGAAATCTGGTGGAGCATCAACAGTGTCAGGATTATTGTATAACCACATGAAAATAAAGTAAGGTAAATTCTGCATTACATCTATTACAAAAAAAAAAATTAAACATGAATTAAAGATTTAATTTTCACCTAGGCATGCCTTTTCTTTTTTTTTTTCCAAAACAAGAAGGATAAAATGTTGACTGCCTTGAGCAATGAAAATTTATTTTAAAGAAAATGCTAAATCCCAAAACTTACAAATCAAGTTAAAGATAAGGATTATAGCAACAACAATAACAATACCAACAACAAATCTTTGTATTGTATAATGCCATCGCTATATTGTAAAACAAATCCCTGTATTGTAAACAGTAATGAAGAAATATAAATTAACACAATGAGATTTAATTTTTCTATCCATTTTGGCAAATATTTTAAAAATTGATAATACCCAGTGTTGGCAAGAATGTGCAAAACTTGTTATTCTCACTAAACATGGGTGAAACTAAATTGCCACAAACTATAGCGTAAAAACTCCCAAATATGTGAACTATGTTGATATAATATATCTTCTACTTTCACCTTTCAAAGAAATTTGGGGTTGTGCAAGCATATATCTAGATCTAATAGCATTACACTGGAAACAAATGCTTTGTATCATTTTTATCCTTTAATTTTTAAATTTTGAATGCAGTCAAAACCAGACATTCTTAACCACCACTAGACATTGAAAGATAAATTTCTCCTTGCAAGGGTAACCTGTAGTTCTAATGATTCCTGCTGAAACAGTGGTGATCAGAAAGTATTTATGTACATGGCTTCTTTTGTTTTACTATTAAATATGACTTGCTTATTCTCAACTTTTACTTGAAACCTGATGAAGAATTAAGTCACATATAACGTTTGGTCTACACATCAATTTTGTAAATAATACCACAGTCTCTGTCTCATTCCTGTCTTTGTTCCCTAGTTCAACCCGTGTTCCCCTTTATGTGGAATAAGGATAGTTATCTTGAGCTTTTCATGACCACACCTTGCTGTCCAGTCTAGTTGATAAAAATCTATCATTGAAATTCTGTTGCTAATACTCTAAAGAAGTTTGGCTTATTCAGCCTTATTTGCCCAAGGAAACCCAAACCCTGGAAGGTTACAGCTCTGTACCTAGTGATCTATTCTTCATTACATTACTCTCATGTTATCTTGACCACAAATATTTTCAAATTACTTCCCTTGATTATCATTTCTTCAACATCCTTGAGTCACCCAATGCGTATATTCTTCATATTTCTTTCATTCTAGTATTCTCTGCCTTAATCCTCCTGGAATTCCACGTTTTTCTCCCTTCATGGCATTTGTCACAAATCTTTAATAAAATATCAATTTCCTAATTTACAATAGGAAAAACCCAGACAAAGTATAATCCAGCACACTTACATAAGTTAGTACTAAACAGGGTCATGATTTGAGTCCAGTAGTTCAATATTGTTTTTACTGTTAGTGTGTTGTAGAACTCATTCCAGTGAAAGGTCTGTTTGTCCTTCTCCTGTGCAATTCTATTTCCTGTATTTGCATGATGACTATTGTCTGGTTCTTCACATAACCATAAGTATGTTTGTGCAGGTGTGTAGACACACCCACTGTGTCACATTCCTCTCTTCCTTCTCAGCCCACATTAGTGTAACTTCTGACTGTAACATAGATATGATATTGTTCTTGCTATCCTTACTAAATCAAATTGCACTCTTTTAGGTGGGTTTCCAAGGAGTAGAGCATTAAGCCAAGATTTGGCTTTGTGTGATTTATGGAGGGAGAAAAAGTTCTTTAGAAAAAACAAACAAACGAGCCGGGCGCGGTGGCTCAAGCCTGTAATCCCAGCACTTTGGGAGGCGGAGACGGGTGGATCATGAGGTCTGGAGATCGAGACCATCCTGGCTAACATGGTGAAACCCCGTCTCTACTAAAAAAATACAAAAAACTAGCTGGCCGAGATGGTGGGCGTCTGTAGTCCCAGCTACTCGGGAGGCTGAGGCAGGAGAATGGCATAAACCCGGGAGGCAGAGCTTGCAGTGAGCTGAGATCCGGCCACTGCACTCCAGCCTGGGCGACAGAGCAAGACTCCGTCTCAAACAAACAAACAAACAAACAAACGAACAAACAAACGAAACCTTTAATGGAGGGAGGGAGGCACAAAAAGGAAGAGGCAAGTTCTAAGCAAGAAAGTTGATCATAGTGACAGTTTAGCCTTGGCCTGTACCTTTAGGTCCTTGGAGCAAAAATCCTGTCATAGGATTGTTTCCAACTTAAGGCAAGAAGGCTAGCCTTTTCTCACCTATATAAATCAGTCATTCTCTAGGGCCTCCTAGTACAGCCTATTTCTGTGGATAAAGGTTAATTCTTAGGGACGGCTGCAAGCTTTCAGAAGTTAACATTCATAGCAGCTGGTGATAGTTGCTCTGGTAAGGTAGCAAAGGATCTGCTTTGAGCTACCAATAGCATCTACTGGAAACCCTTTCCAAGTATAATCTTTTTTGAATGCTCTGCAGTGTTTGACACTGAGATGCTTACCTTTCATAGCCTCTAACTCTCATCCAGCACATTTCCACTAGGATTTCTTTTACCTTTTAAGCCACACTTTGTCAATGTTGCTAAATCCCTAGTCTTCCTTTCATTCTTTAATATGTATAAAACTTCAATTTTTTGTTCAATTCTCATCTTATTACACCCACGGTTTATAAATTATATTATCCAATTCCAGAGCTACAGCTACTACGTTTTAATGTGTCTGAGCCCACTCTCCCCACATGCATCTAGATCGTAATTCTCACTTCATGTTTTTTTAACTTAATTTAATTTGATTTAATTAATAAATTTATTTATTTATTTTTGAGACAGAGTTTCACTCTTGTTGCCCAGGTTGCAGTGCAATGGTGTGATCTCGGCTCATTGCAACCTCCACCTCCCGGGTTCAAGCGATTTTCCTGGGTCAGCCTCCTGGGTAACCATGATTATAGGAGCATGCCACCATGCTGGGATAATTTTTTTATTTTTTTAGTAGAGATGGGTTTCACCATGTTGGCCAGGCTGGTCTCAAACTCCTGACCTCAGATGATATACCCACCTCGGCCTCCCAAAGTGCTAGGATTACAGGCATGAGCCACTGCACCAGGCCCTACTTCATGTTTTAAATCTTCTCTCAGATATCCCACAGAAACTTAAAAGCCAACATAGCGGGAATTGAACTTGAAACGTTTCTTGTGAAACTGTCCGTCATGCTCATTGGCTAGCACCCCCATTATTCTTATCACTCCAAGCAAAAGGGTTTATCTTTGTGTCTCTAGTGCCTAATTTGATTTGGACATGGACTAGATGCTTAACAAATATTTGCTGAGTGAATGAATAACATTCAGTCAGCTTTTGAAAATTCCCATCACTTATCACTCTTTTCCCTGAGTCAAGGAAAAATATATATCAGACAGTAACATATATATTAAGTAAAAATTAAAACAAATATATAACAAGGTGGCTTAGTTTTAAAAAGTCATTGACAACTCATAATTAAATCATTTTGTTACAAGCTAATAAAATCGAGTTTAAAGTGTGTGATGATGAGGAAATGTTAGTGGATACCAAATTCGCATTGTATTTAGTTTCTGGAATGGTTCTTGCAGGATTTTATAGTTACTACTAAATTTCAATGAGCTTGTGATTGTTAGGTGTTGTAGTTATATAAAATATCCAATAGATGGTACTGTAAAATGCCTCACATGTAAAATGAGGAGTTACAGCAGGTAGAGAATATAAAGAGAACATCTTCAGAATTCTGAGGAGAATTGAGATGTTTTTCTCTGGATATTAAATTGTGTTTAAAAATCTGATTTTTAAATATAATTTAAGCAATATAGTTTTCCATGTAAAATATAATAAATATTCATTCTTCTTTGTGTTCAGAAAATGAAAATTGATGTTTTTTATAAAACAGAGCTTCAAAAATATTCACATTCTCTTGTTTAGAAATTGTGGCTTTTTGGTTGTAATTACTCTTAGTTAATGTGACATTTTAGTGAATGTTACTCCAGTAGAATATTTTCAGCAAGCAGCTATAACTACATGTATTTATTACTGAAATTCTAAACAAAATTTAAGTTAACAGTAAAGCAAACCTTTTTGAGACAATCTTCATTTGCTTAGCAGAGTGGAACCATTATTTGTCTCACTTGTGGTCTCCACCAAGACCAGTTTAGTGTCTGAATAGACTAGTATACCAGAATGTGATTACAACATGCATACATATATTTATGAATATATGAGTGTATATATATGTATATAAAACATATTTTTGAATGTTGCAATCACAAGTATATACTTGTGTACACACATATGTGTGTATATATACACATATATAAATATGTAATCTTATAGAGTTAAACATTCTTGTAAAAAAGAGTAATAATTTAAAACTAGTTGGAATTTGCTCCTAAAGAGCATATAAAAAGTATAAATTTGTAGATAGCCTAGTTTATCTTAATACACAGAATTTCCATTATGAAGTGGTGCATGTCTACTTACAAACGTGAATGCCAAATTTTTATTACCAGAACTGTTTTATAAAACCTATCTCTGGATCTAAAAATTTCTGAGGAATATATAATGACACTGAAAGCTTGAAAATATGTATGTATCTTACTTTATTACATGTAGCTCTGAAATTTTTGTGTTAACAGTTCATGACGTTGTTTCTGACTAATGCTGAGTATTCCTTTGTACAAGGGTTACTTATTTATTTAACAAAGTTTAATTAAATATAACTACATGCCTGGAGAAATAAAGATGAATAGTTCTTAGGTAGAATGTTACTGTTTGAATAAGCAGCTTCTTGTAGGCTGTGTATCATGTGTCCCTCAGCTTCTTTGAGCATTTACTATTTTAAAATATGTTTTATATAATCAGAATGTGTGGTATGATGTATTATTTATTCTTTTAAAAAGAAGATATTCTGAGCTGTATTTGAATGTGCTGCTTAAATAAAATATGCTACTGTAATAACTTGAGCTAGCTTAAGGAATTCAGGTTATTTTATAAAAAGACAAAAATAATTATAGTTTTCACAAATCTGAGCTTTTCCATTGTTGTCTCCTAAGCCATATTGGGACAAATATTTTCAGATTTGTAATATAAGGTTGTGGGTTAAACCAATAATTGCAGAGATAGTTTGAGTTAAAATGATTTTTGCCCACCAGATAGATTCTATCTGATGATAACATCTTTATGGAATAATGGGGCTCTTAGATTCCTACCCAATTCTTAAAGATTTTATAGTTATCATATCTTGTATTCCTTTAAAAAATGATGACATGCACAGATTTATGTACTCAGATTTCCTAGTACACTGGATGTATATAACATTGCATAGCAAAGTTTCTATTTCGGCTAAATGGATTTAAATATAAACTGTGCATGCAGATCTCAAGTGATAGTCTCTTAATAGATGTCAGATACTCTTTATTGCTACCCTCTTTTATTTCAGTAACATTTTAATTAATTCACACTGATTGAATAAATGTACATTGAGACTTGTTTCCTAATGAGGGCGCATTTAGAGGAAAGGTTCTGCATCATTCTGATATCCTGTGGGTAATTATATTCTAATTATATGGTCGGGGAAAAAGAGTCTATAACTCAGAACTGATATTGTTCGTTGGACCCAATTAATTACATGCACATAATGAAAGTTCATGATAAGGTTGACTGGCAGTCAGTGTAAAATTTTAACTCAATTGAATCTTAGCCTAACGTGAGTACAGAATTGGACTTTAACCTGGTTAGAAAATACTTTGGCATGAGATCAATGGATATTTAAAGGAGCAAAAGACAAGAGCAAATTCCATTATAACCTTTGTTTTTTAATTCAAGATCTTTTCCAAGGAGGGTAAAAAGGAGATCTAGGCTTTAATTCTAAATATTATTATCAATGTACTTTCATTACCTATAGTGCTATTTTTGTTTTCTGGAAAGCAGCAATACACTAACTATACAATGATAAATTTCTAGAACTGGCTCATGTTTTTATAAGGAGATAAAATAGGTATAATAGGAAATATAGATTAATTTTGTGAACATAAAATGTATATGTATCAGTCTATTATATTGAGTTCTTTGAAGGGGGTGATTTTTTTCAAGTTACCAACATCCCTCAGACCCCTGTCCCAAACATAAACAAACATAATCGCATATACATACACACACTCATAAATAGGTATCTATTAATGAATTATATGCAAATTAAGAGTTCTGAAGAATAATCTGAAAAAATAAATAGTCTATAGGATGTGCATGTTTCATTTTGAAATGTGTTTTGAAGGTGGTTGCTCTAAATATCAACTCCCATCTTTCTGCTCCTCAATTTCATTGTTTTCTTTGCTCAGTCTGGAAAGAACAGTTTCATAATTGAGGAAAACAACAGAGAGAGAATTTTGTTCTTTCTTTCTTCTAAGAGCTTCCTCTGTCTCCATTTTTCTCCATTGCTTTCTCTCTTTGATTTGTCTCTACCCTCCTCCGTCATTTCTACTGTATAGAAACAAATAGATGTTTTTATTTTAAAAAATTCTGTTGATTCTCATCCACTTATTAGCAACAACAAAAAAATGTTCAGATGAAGAAAGTGTAACCCATCGTGTCTTGCTGAGTTCTTAAGCAAGCAGTGAAAACCAAGGGAATCATTTTGGTTCTAATGTTAATAAAACCGTTAACCATTTATTGAGAACTTAAATGTGTCAGACATCATCCTTTTAATCCTGCAGGTAGGTATAGTTATGATGCCCAGTGAACATTTGAGGAATGTGAAGTTTACGGAGATTAAGAAAATTACCTAAAACCACTCAATTTGCAAGTGGCAGAAGCAATAGTTGCTTTACTCAATACCCCATGATCTAAAGCTGTTTTTATGTTCATGCTGCAGTCCCCAACAATTAACAATGCTTGAAATAAATTTAAGGAACCTAGACCAGCCTTTCAGAAAAGGAATGGAAAGAAAAACAACAGATTAGAGAAACTAGAGAAAAATAGACATGAAGAGTAAAAAGAGTAGAATATACCAGAAAGTGGGGTAAAAAGAATGAACAGTCATTCATTGTAAAATTATTTTACAAGTGTGTAAATATTCAAATATTCTTATGGTCACGAATTAAAGAACACCTCTTTAATGATATTCACTTCTAATGAGTTTATGAGGCCTAGCTAAGTAAAGGGTGTTACTCATTTCTAATGACGTCTTTTGCTAGCTAATCAAGTAGGCAAGCCAAAAATGCTAAAATTTGTTTTAGTTGTTCTTGCTGATTGCTTTTGTATTTAGAAATCCATGTTTGAGATGATTTGGATATCTCTATAAAGATAAATTCTTTACATTTTTATTGAAAACATTTGATATCTTTTAAGTTTTTAAACGTCCATTGCACTAGGTACCCATTGCACTAGTTTTACCTTTCCTGAAATTTCAGTTGCATGTCCTTGCCAGACACACTCCTAAACACATATTGAGGGAGAAAGGATGGATGGTGCCTCACGCTCCCTTCTTGTCAATAGCCTCCATGCAAAACTCTACAAATACAAATAGACACAAACACTCATATTTACTAAGTAAGTATGGAATATTTTGTAAGCAATTACAGTTGAAGGGTAGTGAAATAAACACAGTTAAAATATATTTTACCATTAAATTTCTGTTAATGCAAACTTTATTTTTTATTATACTTTAAGTTTTAGGGTACATGTGCATAACATGCAGGTTTATTATGTATGTATACATGTGCCATGTTGGTGTGCTGCACCCATTAACTCGTCATTTACGTTAGGTATATCTCCTAATGCTATCCTTCCCCCCTCCCCCATCCCCACAATAGGCCCCAGTGTGTGATGTTCCGCTTCCTGTGTCCAAGTGATCTCATTGTTCAATTCCCACCTATGAGTGAGAACATGCAGTGTTTGGTTTTCTGTTCTTGTGATAGTTTGCTGAGAATGGTGGTTTCCAGCTGCATCAATGTCCCTACAAAGTACGTGAACTCATCCTTTTTTATGGCTGCATAGTATTCCGTGGTGTATATGTGCCACATTTTCTTAATCCAGTCTGTTGCTGATGGACATTTGGGTTGATTCCAAGTCTTTGCTATTGTGAATAGTGCCACAATAAACATACGTGTGCATGTGTCTTTATAGCAGCATGATTTATAATTTGAGTCAGGTGAGAAGCAGTCAAGGGACCCTAGATAAGATTACAATATGTGTAGCTTTTAAAATGTTTTATTTTTATAGTTGCATCTTAATTAGACATATCAGAGTTTTTGTGAAAAAGAGAAATGATTTATGATTCTTTTCATTGTCTTGCTTGCATTATGACTGAAATAATCTTTTACTAAAAATTTTGATAAAGACAACAATAGTATTAAAATCATTTTTATCTCACGTCCTTTTTAAAACTTACATTGTATTCATATGCATGAGTGTACACAATTAAGGATCTCAAGAATTATAGAGTTTAAATGAATTATATGAAACTGAAATATAAAAATAAAATTCATGGAAGCCAAAAATGTACGTAATGTTTATATCCTAAAGATAATACATTTTATTATCTTGTGTGAGAGAACAACTTTACCTGTTCAGCTAAGACAAAGTGTCATTTTATGAAGATAATTTTTCTTTACCTTACCCTAGTCTTTGCCTCTGTCTTTTCTTTTTTGATGTCAGAGATATCCAATTGTATATGAAGGGAAAAAGCTATTTAATATAATTTTATTTGGAACACTTCACTGCACTTGAAGTTATTGTGTTAAATTAATTCATACTATTATTCAAACCAGTTTTTCAGGCAAAACAAGTTTGTGTGTGTGTATCACTTTGTAGATATAGTGATTTCTAAATATTTTTCATTCTTCATCAATATTTTAAAATAATTTTATACCCAAACCACTTAAAAAATGAAGGCATGGCTAAAAATAGTAATTTTTAAAAAATCTCTTCTTGCAGCTACTGTTATTTGAATAAATAGAGCCTGGGTTAGGGAAGCAATATTCTGTCACTAACTTTATTTTCCTGGGTTAGGCATCTAAGCTCTCTGATCTTCAGCTTTCCAACCTGAAAGATAAAGTATCTTCATTTAGTGGGAGTATTAAATGAGGCAAGATAACAAACATGAAAAATATATAAATATTTTTTATTTATATAATATATATGTATATGTATAAATGTAAAATATATATGTATAAATGTAAATGTTCTTATGTAGGTATAAGGTATCATTTTAAAATTTTTCCTTTAGCCTGAAATAACTAATGACCCTTTTAATGTGAGTACTGTGCTCTCATTATATCTTAACTAAGTCAAACCTCCAATAATCTCCATCAAAGATTTTTCTTTGTCCTATGACAATTTGGATTAAATTGTCAATTTAAAATGATTACACATTAGAAAATATGAAGACAAGAGATATCCTAATACTTAAGAATAATAGAATTTTAAAAAATTCTTTGATATTAAATTGAACTTAATAAGTGCCCTGAAGGCAAATGCATCTTTTAAACTAATTATCTGTACTGTGTATTCTATTTAATATTAAAAAGATACTGATTAAATAAAATCAATCACATTCCTCTGTAGTCACACTTCACATTGGATTAAATAAAAATATACAGTTTCTGTATTAATTCTGATTAAAAATATATTACATTTAGAATCATGCACTCATGATAATTTTCAGAAAAACTAAAACATTTACTCTGTTCATCTTTGATCTTTAAAAATTAAGTACAGGAGAGTAAAAAAGGAAGTAATATAATAGCTAAATTTATTTTCTAATAGGTTTCTACTTTTCTTTTAGATCTAAGTACCATGGTTTGCTAATTGTAACAGAAATAAGCCACCGATGGGTGTGTACATTTAATGTATAACTCTTTGTCTATGCATTTTGATTGTAAATGAGCTTAGATATATGTTGGTTTTGTCACTCTTATTCTTGGAGTAAATTTCTAGTGTTGCTCTCAGAAGGCTGAGTGTTGCACAAGAAAATTCATAGGGCTAGTGGCTTTCTCTCTTACATATTTAAAACTTCTAGCTCCAGCTGGGTCATCAGTGTTGGTTGATCCTTCCACTCATCCTTAGCAAACTGCTTTTTTATTTTCAGAAAAGAAGTGACAAACCTCTGTTTCATTACCTTTTTCATTGTACCACCTCTCTGCCAACCTCACTTGCTCTCTATCAGCAGATATCTCATATCCCTGCTGCTCTGAGAAAGAGGAAGGCTTCAGGTGTGTTATCCATAAATTACCAATTAATAGCAAAGTGGTAGCTAGGTTTCAATTTCATACCACAATGTCTTTTCTTTTTCTTTTTTGGATAACTTCAAATGGGATGTATATTATCCAGCATGGCATAGTCTTTGCCTTTGCAACGTCAGACCTGTCTTACCTATTTGTATTATTTTCTTGGCCCCTGTGGGTTTCTGGATTTGAGACCCAAAAGGAACACATTTGGAAGAGTGCAATGCCTGTCAATAAGGGCTTCTGCTCTAACTGAAATATTGCTTTTTCAAAAAGCCCTTCTTTTTCATTTATCTTTAACAGTTCCCTCCCTCTCTCTCTGCTCCTCTTTCCCAGCAGCCTAGAAACTTACCTCTGTTTATTCATTTTAAATGAGAACTCTGTTTCCATGAAAATAGTGCTCCTTATTTCTCTTCCACCCACTCCCACGACTTCTCTCCCAACCTTCTAGCAACTTCATAGTTTTTACTGAGATAATGTACATATTTTTATTTCATTGTAGAAACATTTTTACACACTTTTAAGCACTAAAGGATATAATGAAGAGGTAGAAAGAACTTTTTTCTCTCAAATTTTATTACAAAATATTCACTAACAATAGAAAAATCCAAAGTATTTCCCACATATATTCAATAATTGCTATTATGCTGCCATAAATTCTTTATATATACTACTCTATATATACATATATGTGTATGTGTATATATATAAAGCTGAGACTTTTGAAAGTAAGCTGCACGTAGTGTAACACCACATCCGTAAATATTTCAGCAAGCACCTTCTAAGACTAAGGACAGTTTTCTACCTAATAACATTATTATATTCTCACCTAAGAAAATTAACAATGATTCCATAATATCAGTCATTATCTTGTCCATATTCAAATGTCTACAGTTATCCCAAAAATGCCTTCTGTTGCTTTTATTTTTTTACTTTTTGGGCGTGGTAAAAGTGGAAGTGGACCAGGATCTATTTGAAGCTCCTGCATTGTATTTGGTTGTTATTGTGAAGCATTTAGACAGCCATAATCTTTTCACTTGGCTTTCCAGGCTGCTGTCTGCAAATGTATGCTTAGTAAGCATACACTCTTCTAAGGTAAAAGGCATCTCTGACTCATGCTCTGGAAGCTGCTTGAAGTCTCTTATTTTGGTTGCTTGTGAGTCTCTGAGAGTTTCCTGGCTCCATGGCACAGAATAGGATAAGGATCCGTAGGATTACATTCCTGATCTGAATGAGAAGAAGAACAAACTTGTATATATTATGATAAAGATGGAAGGACTATATCCATGTCTTGCAATGTTCATTCAGACCTTAAGCTTCAACCTGAAGTTAAGAAAGAATGATAATAAGGTTGGCAAATATCGGCCGGGCGCGGTGGCTCAAGCCTGTAATCCCAGCACTTTGGGAGGCCGAGACGGGCGGATCACGAGGTCAGGAGATCGAGACCATCCTGGCTAACACGGTGAAACTCCGTCTCTACTAAAAATACAAAAAACTAGCCGGGCGAGGTGGCGGGCGCCTGTAGTCCCAGCTACTCGGGAGGCTGAGGCAGGCAGAATGGCTGTGAATTGACCCAGGAGGCGGAGCTTGCACAAATATTCATTGTCCCTGGTGTTATGTAGATTAATTTGGACTCAGAAGTCAAGAATGTTACTGAAATCAGGAAGTTTTCAGTAAACGTTCTACCAAACCTATTGTCAATTCATCTTCAAAACAACAGTAATTATTAGATTCTCCTGTAGAATGGGATAGTTGACCAGGGAAAGAGCTCATACTCTTCCACTTCCTGGCTTCTTTTGACTAGAAATCTGCAGCTACAGTACTTTCTACTTATATTACGGAAATATCTTCCAAATAGAGCTGGATTCCTAAACACCTTAATTTTTTGTGGGGCTGTGCTAGACCTCTTCTTCTTCTGTGTCACTTCTGAGTGCACTGAATTCTTTTAGTCCATCTCTATTCTGTGCAGCTGTGAGGGTGTCAGGTTTTACCTATCTCAGGTTCAGATTTTTTTTTTTTTTTTGTTCTTGCTGCCTTTCTAAAATTATCCTGGGTAAGGGAGTATAATAATATCTGGAGTCTCAGATTTTTCATACCCATCTTGGTAATCTAGCATTGCCCAGACCCTCCCTCAGATAGCTCGTATCTAGGGAGGAAAAGGGAATAGTCTGACTACCTCCTTCTTTTCAGGGACACACAAATATCTAACAACTCCTGGCTTCCCATCCAACTTTTCTTCTGCTCCAGTATGGGGAATCTTTATCTAGTATTGTGTGTGTGATTTGTCAACTCTTTATCCAAATTTGTATTTTATGTTCTCCTTTCCATAGAATGCAGGCTTCTGAGGTGATCCTTTATCATTTCTTGAAAACAAAAAATACTTTTCTAATGTGAACTACAAAGTGGATAGTGGTGGTAGATAATGGAAAATACAGTCATGAAGACTAATGTCAGTATATTTCATCCCATCTTAACAAAATTACTCTCCAGTAAAAATCTTGTCACTTATTTAATTATTATTTAATTATACTTTTTATTTTTTTACTGATATTAATGGAATATGTTTTCTTATTTCCAGAGTACCGTGAAACAAAATGAACATCATAAACTATGTCTATGTTCAAAAGACACAGTATTTTTAGGAAAGAATGAGAGTTGGACTTCAAAATGAAAAGTGGGATGGGTAAAGGGGCAAGTTAAAAAAATTAGTGGAAATTGTTTATTAAAGATAATGGAACTTGGAGCTAAAGCTGGCCAAAGATGTTGATTAGCATGCTTTGGGTAGATGAAGTTGTGTTTTGGATAAATAATTTCACAACCTAACCCACTCTGTGTTAGATAATTTCTTATTCAATGAAAAGATATTTAATTATTTAATTCAAGGAAGCAGTAAAATTATACCAAGGAAATGTATTTTTAATTTACTCATTTATTTCACAGGCGTATAATGATATGAGAAACTTCATTGATACTTTGTTTTGAGTTTGACTCTTTTTCAGCTTTCATATGAACTTCTCTTTTTCAGCAGACTCTGCCCACTTCAGGAGTTTCTGTTCCTGAGGTGCGTAAGCAAAAACAGGTTTTCACACTTACAATTATAGGCCATTATACATCTTGTACAGCTATAAAGAACATTTTGTGCTGGCTCAGTGACATTCGAATACCAGCATTTTACATTTTATTTTTTTCATATTCTGCTAATTGGAAGTGGTGGTTTTCATATTTTCGGTGATGGGATAGACTTGAAGAATTTTCAATCTATATTTGTGATAAGCATTAAGAAAACAAGAAGTTATGTGACCCAGACTTCACAGAGAAAACTAAAGGTTACTTTACAAAGAGTTTTTACTAGCATAGAAAAATAATACCATTCCCATTTTTTCACATTAAAATGTACATACATTGCAAGAAATCCAAAACAATTTATTCTTTGAGCCGTCAAAATGTAAGTTTCAATGGCAGTATGTTGAGAGACTCTTGCTTACTTTGAAGTGCCCATCACTTTCAAATGAATACAACTACATTAATCACCTAGTCCATGCCATTGTATAGAAAGACATCAGAATAAAATATAGTCACAGAATAAATGGCTTTTAGTTTGAAAATAAATGTAAGCATTGCCACAACAATTATTTTCAGTAACATTTTTGCTTTATCTTTGCATTGATGATACAAAGCCTCCACATTTTTCTGTGACAATATCCTATTCAATTGTTATTATCTCTATAGGAAATGCCCAAATGGTCTTGTTTTCCTTAAAATTATTTAAATCTGCTAATTTTAGAAAGTATTACTTACATGAATGCTACATAAGATGATGAATTTATTTAGAGGGTAACATGCTTGCATAAAACGGTAATAACTGCTCTTTTCTACTCACCAAAAATGGCTTTTTAATCAGTGTAGACCCCTTTGTTAAATTTTTTTAAAAAGTTCTCATTTTTAACCAGAGACATACTCAAAAATACTTGGAGATAACCCTTAAATATAATGTTTCTAATCTAAGAAAATGTTAAGCTGATTTTATATTCTTTGAGTTGATGACATTATTATCACGATTATTATTATAAAGTAGAGATGCTAAATTACACACTTAAGTGACAAAAGTATTAGGACAGTTTATTATTTCATTGGGTTAAGTGTGAGAAAATTAATTTTGCATCTCAGGTTCTTGAGTTTGTTTCTGCCCCTATTATCAGCCCCATCAAGTGAATGTAGTCATTGCATTTGAGATGTAAAGTTTTCTCTTTAGATCTGTTAATCTCCAGAGCATCCCTGTGTATTCAATTCTGTAATTTGTGTCATATAGATTGAGTAAATAGATCCAAATTTTTGTTTTTATATATTTTTTCAATTTTCAGGATGAAAGTCTTTATTTTGATATGAAGTTTTTAAAAGTCTTCCTATACTTATTTATTTTTCTGGCATTATATATTGGTTTACATTAACTTAAACTTTCCAGTATCCCTCAAAGTCATTACATAAGATTTTTCAACTTTGTTGTTCCAAAATTTTCCTTAAGCCTATGCATGGATATATGCATGGCTGAGTGTGTGAATACACATATATACACACAGAGAGACAAGAAACCTTATGTTCTACCATCAGGAACATTTGCTCCTTGGTTAACGGAAAATGTGGTTAAAGTATATGTGGGAGAACATATATAAAGATATATACATACATTAAACGTTTAACTTAAAATATGTAGATTTATATTCATTGGCTATATTTTTGAAGATTAAAGGCTTTTCTATGAGTACAGATCTTCTAATTGGAAATGGTATCTTGCCTTTCTTGCATATATCACAAGCTTATTACTTATAATAGTTTCAATTCTTTTAAAGTATAACAAAAACTCAAGAACATCTGTGAAGTAATTTGAATGTAAAAACACTTACTATTTTTATTATTAATACCCAAAGCTTGCACAGTTGTTCTCTCTAAACTTAATCTGACCACTCCTCATACACGCCACACAGGCGCACACACACGCACACACATACACACACACAACTTGTGTTATTTTGTCTTTCTAAAGCTTGCAGATTATTTTTTATAAAGACAACTCTTTCATTTTGTCTTCAAAATTCAATGATGTGAGTAATAATTAAATTACACAATTACAATTACAAAGTAAGTTTTACTTAGAACTGGCATAAACAGATTGAGGGCTAATAAGTCACTATGTTGAGCATTTAGCTTAGGTGGTACAAAGAGACAATGAGTGTGAGCATAAGAGAGCTGCCTCCTGGTACTTTCAGTTTGCTGTGGACGACAGTCAGTATGGTTTACAAAGGGACTGGAGAGTGAGGAATGTTGAGGTTGGTTACAAAGTCTGCTTTTTTTTTTTTTTTTTTTGAGACAGTGTCACTCTGTCACCCAGGCTGGAGTACAGTGGCATGATCTCGGCCCACTGCAGCCTCTGCCTCCTGGGTTCAAGCGATTCTCCTGCCTCAGCCGCTGGAGTAGCTGGTGTCACAGGCACACGCTACTAGATCCAGCTAATTTTTTGTATTTTTAGTAGAGACGAGGTTTCACCATGTTGGCCAGGCTGGTCTTGAACTCCTGACCTTGTGATCTGCCCACCTCAGCCTCCCAAAGAGCTGAGATCACAGGCGTGAGCCACCACGCCCAGTCCAAAGTCTTCTCTTGTATATAAAGTATATACATACATATGTGTGTATGTATACTATATATATACACACACACACACACACACACACAAACATACAAACATTATTTTATGATGGTGCTGCAATATACTATCACATAGCCAAAATTAAATTATTTTGGTATACACCCTCTTATTCCTTAATTTCATTCCTTTCAATAAGAATTTCCTTAACAGAAATCTTGTAAGTGGTTTATACCCAGGATAATATCCCAGGAGAAAATATGAACTTCATGTGTAATGTATGAAAACTGGGACTTATGGATCAAGTCACCAAGTGTACCTTCAAGTTGAGGAAGCAACTAACATTCCCAGGTACTTTAAGACCAGTTGTCATTTTGTCTGCTTTGTTGCCCCCCGTCTCTCCCAAAGACACCACCCAGATCACCACAGCAATTATTCTCAGCTATGGTGACTTAGTGGGCAAATAAAGTACAGGATGTTAAATGAAAACACTTCTTTACAACACTTACCTTCTACTACTATGACCAAGCAGTTTACCTGTGATTAACTTAATAATAAAATATGTAAAAATCTTTATCTGTACTTTAAAATCATTGCCATTTACTGAGTGCCTGTTTTATGTCAGTACTTTTATCTAAATTTTCTTACTTTTTTCTAACATAAACTTTCCAATTTATAGTTTAAACAAATGGTAACATAGCAATGGTAAATAACTTGCCCCAGCTGACACAGAAATAAAAGACAAACCTGCATTTTGGCATCTAAGCTCATACTTTTGCCTTTACAAAAAGTTGTTTTTGCTTTTTTAAAAAGTACTTATTTAACTAAGTTTAAAAGAAATAAAAATCTTTAGACCTTATATTGTTTATTATATTTATGTTTAAAACAGTATAATTAAAAAAAATCAGGGCTGTTTTTTTCTAGTCAGTAAATAGTTTTGCTGCAATTTTTAAAGAGTACTAATAGATTTAGAGCCTTCATCATTTTTGGAATGAATTTGTTTCCTTCAGCCACTAAAATGTTCAAATCCCACATTAAATCCATATTGGTTAAAGGTGCAGCTTTACAGTTTGTTAGTAAGGTGGTGTCTCAGACCCAACCTTTGTAAGTCCCACTGAATGTGGTAACATTTCTGCATCAGAGAGATCTTAACTGCTGTGAATCTTTGTGATACTTTAGGTTAAAACTCTAGGGTTTCAGGAAAATTCGTGTGGCCTAGCTCCAGTGGCAGAAAGGACTAAGTCTCCATTCAGGCAAGTTGTGCAGTAGTAGCAGCTAAAGTAAGTTCTACGATTCAAGCGATGGCTGCTGTTGGCAGGAAAGCACTCGCCTTTGTAGCTTTGTACCAGTGGAGGTGCTTTGCTGCTGCCAGTTTCTCATGCTGAGATTGGACAAAAAGAAGAAAACCCTGTTCTTGAGGTAATCATCACTTGCTGCTTGCAGTTTGCCAGCGATCGATAACAGCAGGCTTAAGTATTGTGGTAAACAACCCTTTTGTGAAAGCAGTTTTCACCAATGTACAAATGCTCTACCTCTGAGAATCAGCATGATGTAGACAAAGATTTTTTTTTAGAGCACATATTTAAAGTGAGGTCTTTTTATTTTATTTATTTCATCTTTCTATTTTCTGTGAATGGTCTTTTTGGCTTTTCTTCTCTGTTTATTATGATGATTATTCTTTTGGAATTCTAATACAATATAATCCCCAGTTAAGATCTGTTGTGCTGCTTGTAGAGTCTACAGATCACAAAACACTGAATTCTATATTTAAAATGTCTACATAGCAAACACAAATGGTTGATATTTGAAAATGCTCAAATATCAATAACTGTATTTTATATTTTGTAGTTATATGTTCTATACTCTTTCATGACTTTTTTTTTTGTTAGAGTAGCTCTTTTCAGAGTTTGAATAATTTCTATTGATTAAAGAAACAATTTTCCAACTCTTTGTATATCTAGGATGATTTATCTAGCAGAAGGAAATTTGCCTTAATTACAACAATGTAATTTATTTTGTGGTTTAGAGCCCCAAAACATAAAGAAAGAAACCGAAGGTTAAATGGCAAACACTGTCCCCTATTATCAGAGAGCAATTTTATCCTGAATGATTGTGCAAACTAAGATTGGTGAGCTCTTTCTGAAACTTTTCAATAAGTTCAACATTGGTAATTAACTCTCATAAATATCATAATAGAGGTCTGCCAGTCAGGGTCAATTGACCTCCCAAAAAAGCTAGTGAAACCTGGTGGAGAGGAAATTTTCCAAGGATGCAATTGCCTCCCCCTTCCTGTGCCTCATATAAAAAGGAGAGAGAATTTTCTCAATGGAAATAGAAGAAAAATTAAATAGTGATGAGGTTCTCCTGTTTTTTAAGATTTTAGCCTGGATTAATTCCACAAATTCCACACATTTGCATTTTTCTTCAAAGAATTCACTTGGTTTTCTTGATGCGTGTGTCTGTGTGTTTGTGTTTAAATGAATGCTCACCATTTTAGTATTAGCTAGATACTATAATAAAATACACAGACAGATGGATACACTGAGAATTTTAAAAATTAACTTGTTATATGCCTCTGTCTCATATTCTGGATTTCATAAATGAAATCTCATGAGTTGAAAACTCTAGGGTTTTAAAATTTGTTTTTATTTATATATTTATTTTTTGAGACAGAGTCTCACTCTGTCACTCAGGATGGAGTTCAGTGGCACAAACTCGGCTCACTGCAACCTCCACCCCCAACTCAAGTGATCCTCCCACTTCAGCCTCCAGAGTAACGGGCCACAGGTGTCCACCACCATGCCTGACTATGTTTTTGCATTTTTAGTAGAGACAGGGTCTCACCATGTTGCCCAGGCTGGTCTTGAACTCCTGAGCTCAAGCGATCTGCCTGCTTCAGCCTCCCAAAGTGCTGGGATTATAGGCGTGAGCCACCACACCCGCCTGTTTGTATTATTTCTGCTTGCTTACGCTAAAGCAATTGTTTAGTCTCCTGCCCAGCTTACTTAGGGGGCTGACAACTTGGAGGGACATGATGCCATTTAATCAACTGCTATCTCTGCCAGTTGGAGGTTCTTAGAACACAAGAATTGCCCTAGATATATGTGTGGCTAAGAGTAAAGTAATATTAAGAGATAGTTTTGTAGCTCTTTAAAAACATATACTTGCATGTCTTAAATTTCCATTAAAACATGAATATATAATCTGGTGCAAATTTCCAGTTCCATTGTAACTAATCAAATTGAATTTTATTTAATTCTTCAAATGTACGCATTTTATAAATTGAAGGCCAAACAACAATTGTTGGATAATTTGGAAGAATAACTGTATTAAGTTATATCTTTCACATGGCAGATTTTTACAAAATATTGATTCCATGTTTTATATATGTGCATGCAAGAATGCTGGAGTAAATTATTTCCACACTCACCAATAGCATTAAGTTTTTGAACAGCTAACACAAGCTATGTGTTTTCAAATATAAGCATTGAACTTTTCAATTTTAAATATGTTCCTAATGTAACCACTGATTTTTTTTTTCATACATACACACATTTGGAAATACAAAAACAATGTTGATGAGCACCCTAATAGGCAACCACAACTATTTTACATCACTCATAGTAACTTTTATATTGAATACATACTTTAATGTAGGGACAATATTACAGACTATACATGTTCTATTAAACCTTACACAACTCTGAAAAATAGGTATCACTATCTCTATTTTGCCAAAGCGTAAACCCTCTAGGTTACGTAATACTTAAGTAGTAGAGATGAGATTCAACTCAGGCATTCTGATTCCAAACCTCATCTAATAATTCACTCCTCTTATACATTATGCCATTAACTGTCTATGAATGCAATTATAATTTGCAAACTTAAAAAGAAGGAACTTTCTTTTAAAAATCAATATTTTTGCCAGAAATTATGCTTATATGAAAGCATATCATTTTTCAAACAACTTGAATTTCAGGAATCCTATTATGGCATCCATTTGCAGCCACACACAAAATATATTCAGTGTTTTTGCACCATGGAATTGCAAGGTAAATGGACTATACGGATTAGCATTTATTTTAGTCAGAGACAATTTCTGATCCATCTAGCCCTAATATATTTAAAAACAGCTTTACTTTCAAAGCTACTTAAAAATGTCTTTCTAGGAATAAATGCAATGCTTGATAGCAGAGAAGGATGATTATACTTTAAATATGTATTGTTCTTGGGCGATGATCAGTCTAAATACCCTTACTTGATCACTATACATCATATACACGTAAACATTTCTCAGTTACCCCATACATTTGCACAAATAAAAACAGATCTTTCTAAACTACAGAAATTGAAATGATACTCTAACAAGCAAATATAGGAACTAGGAAATATATATAGCTGAGTAAGTGATAGGAAATGTGTGGCACTAAAGCACTTAAGCACCCATGGCACACATTGCCAATCAATTAGAACAATTTTTCACATCAAGCCTAGGTCCCCAAGAATCCTTCTCAACAGTATGCTTCAAGAACTTAGAAAACTTTTTTTAAAAGTTTTCATTTATTTCTTCATTCATTTATCCTGACTTTTGTTTGTCATTGATTTAGAATCTGATATAGACCAGTGAAACAAAGAAAGTTCTTTTACTTATGGAACTTTAATTAAGATGAAAGAATGCAGGCAATTAAACAAATCAAATACATAATACCTTAGGTTGTAATAACTGATGTTTTAAAAGGGGGCCGAAAGGACCAGAGAAACTTCTCTCTGACATTTGACCACATCCTGAAGTGAGGACCAAGGTCAAGAAATGTGCAGTGGCAAGTTTTCCACCAGACTGAAGAATGTTTGCAAAATCTCTCAATTTAAAGCATGATTGTTATGATCAAGGAACAATGAGGAGGCCAGTGCAGCTGGAGTGTAGTAAAAAAAGGGATGAGTTTGACTTTTGTGTGGAGAACTGAGTGTAGGAAGACAGAAATGGAAGTAGAATGATTCATTAGGTGATAGATAATCCAAGCAAAAAAAAAGATAACGGCTGTTTAAACCATATAATGAGGCAGGTGGTGAGTAGTCATCCAGTTTGAGATTTATTTTCAAGAAACAGAATAGGCAGGAAATTTTTAAACTAATCTTAGAGATTTTACAATTACGTGTTTCAGGCCCTCATGTGGACATATAGAAACAGTATCTGCATATAGAAATTAAGGCTCGGGTAGAAACCAGAACAAGAATTATACATTTAGAAATATTCATAAAAATGAAATTGAAAGCTGTGGGGATGAATGAAGTTACCTAGGGAGTAAGAGTAGATAGAGAAGATGAGAGGTCCAAGGAACAGGCCAAGTCTTACAGGTTGCAAAGCTGGAGAAGCAATGGGCAAAAGAGACTGTGAGGGCGAAGTTTTGAAGGAAGAGCCCTCAGAGAAAGAAGTGTCCTGGAAGCCACGTGAGGCAAGTTTTCAAAGAGTAAGAAGAGATCAGTTCTGTCAGATACGGCTGAAAGATTTGAGAAGATGAAGACTGACCTTTAGATGTGAAACTGAGATGGACATTGGTGATTTTAATAAATGATAGTTTGTTGGAGTAATGGTGATACAAGTTGATTGGGTTGTGTTAAGAGAGAGTGAAAAGAGAGGAAATAGGAACAGGGAGCAGGCAATTCCTAAAAGAAATTTTTTTACTATGAGGAACAAAGTAATTAGATGGAATGGAATGTCAGTTTTAAGATATATGCTATTTTTGATATAAATAGTAGCTTAAAAGTCCATCATGCAATTAAAAAAAATTTTCAATATTGCACATATTTATAAGCTTTTCTTAGTAGTCAACACCACATTCTTTAAATTATAATCCTATACCCGTTATCTGTATCATTGCATATGAAAATAATCAACTTTAGTAATCCTTAATAACTTTTGATAAAGAGTCACAATTGGGCACATAGGGATAATACAATTTGGTATTCTTTCTCATTATTTCTTTAAATGGTGGTTCGATCATGAAACTATCATATATATTGAGCCAGTTGAAAACAACAGCTTTCACATTATTCACTAGGAACTTCAAATTAGAAAGTTGAGCCTGGGTTCGTACCCATGAAACTCTTCTATTAGTAAAACGACTTAACTTTTTTTTTATGTTATTTTCATAATTTTTATTTTTATCAAAGATTTTCTTTTTTACAGGACAGACAATCAACAGTGAAAAAGGAAAAGAGTGGTTCCCAGCAGCCAAACAAAGTGATCGACAAGAATAAAATGCAAAGAGCCAACTCTGTTACTGTAGATGGACAAGGCCTGCAGGTATGATTTTTTAAATCAAAATTTTACTAGGTTTCACATTTGATACTTCTAGGCTCTCAAAGGGGCATATGTTCAGCTATCAACACATTTGTTTAATCTGCATATTAGCTTAGTAGACTCTTTCAGAAAGATCTTTATTAATTTATCAAGATGTCAGTCTTATGGTTGATTGACAGAGTAACATTCTGGTTAAATTAATCATTTATGAGTTTATCTCCGTTTAAACTCAAATTGGCAAGTGATCTTTTGAAAGATTTGCAAATTATTGCTAAATATACACATTTATTAAATGCATATGTGTTATTTATTTACAGGTATACTTTATATCTCTCTCTATATTTATATTTAGTGTGGATATGATTTAAAGAGTCACTTTGATAGCAAAAACGTCTTTAGAAAAGAAGAAAATGAACTCTGAATATATATTTTCTAAATAAATAATTTTTAATAATAAAGAACTTATTGTAATATATTTCCAGCTTTCAAAATTTTAAGTCAAAATTTAAACCCCAAATATATTTCTAGGTTAAATAAACACAGGTAGTCATTTTTTAATACTATTATATAAAAACCTATAAGTTATCTTTATGGTCTCTAGCATCAAGAATGACATTTTAAGACATTGCATGGGGTGAATGTATAACATTTTTTACCTGTATTTCTTACTTCAACAGGAATATGGTCAATACATTTCACTTAATTTATGACATTGTGGATTTAAGTATGTTTTTCTACTTATGTTTTTGCATTCCAATTGCCTATACTTCAAGTTTCACATTCTCTGGGAATATTTACCAACAATTTAACATACAAACATTATGTCACACACTTGCACTCATTATATTTGATTTTCTATCATTTTTTTATTTCTTACTTTATTTCTGATACTATAGATTATGTCTTTTGTATTTTTCAATATGCAAACACAGTTCAGGGCACATAGTAGATGCCTAAATGCTTGCTTCTTTATCGTCTTGAATATGTCATTAAAATTTAATAATAATTTATTAAATATTGATAACTAAGTTACTGTTTGTTTTTTATATAAAAATCCATTGTGAATAGAAAAGTTTTCATAAATTGTTTAACTCAAATATAAAAGGAGGGAATTCTGAATAATAAAATTATATATTAGAGAACAGAAAATTTAGTTATAAAAAAATAAATCAAGATGTACATTTTGGAACTCATATCCATATTTTAGAAATTTCATAGAAGCTGTCAAAATTTTATTAGCCAAAAATTTATTAATTAAATGATCCTATAAAATTTTTATTGAAAAAATCAACATTTTAATTCAATATGTGGATGGCTAATATTGATAAGTTTAAATTTTCAGCTACTCTGGGTTCCTGGGATGAAATTAATGAAAGGGAAGCCTAATCCTGAAATATAATTGTATTTCACATGACTAGGCACATACTTCTCATCACAGATGGGAAGCATATATCATTTGTTAAATAGGATAGCTTAAGCATTATGATGGTATTTTATACATATTAGCTTGTTTAATTCTCTTAATAAACATACGAGATCAATACCATTATTATTATTATTTTCAAAATCATGTTGATGCTCAGAAGTAAGACAAATTCCACAAGGACACAGTCAGTGGTAAAACCAAGGTTTGAATGAAGACCATCTGACTAGGGTTTATGTGTTTCATTCCCAACATACCCTGTTTCTTTGCTTAAAAATTTTTAACATGTATGTAACTGCTAAACTTTTGACCATCTTGTTCTTCTATGTACTTTTATATTGCTGCAGGCTTTGAGATAAAATTTATGTATGCAACAGAATTTTAACTCCTCTAATCTCAGTTTTCCAAGATTTTCATAATCATATCTCAATTTTCCCAGACATCAAAACCAAAATTAAATAGTACATACAGTGTTTTCAAGGTTTTAAACCTGCATAGTAATATGTTTCATTTTATTTGCTATTTTAAAATGATCTGAAATATTTGACCTTATTACAACTAAATTAGTCACATTAAACATCTTAGATGATTAACATTCTTCGTGGATGTGTTTCATCTCTCTAGCCAAATAATAACTTTTTATGACTTGCTTTGGCATACAAAAGTGTCAGCTAAAATTGTGAGTGGGACAAGTATAGAAGTCAGCCCTAAAAAAACATCAGTAAGAAAATACCATATGTGTAGTAATAATTTTTTGAATTAAAAAAAGTTGGTATAGAATCGTGTGCAAAAGTCTGTTGTACCTCAGCAGAAAGGACCAAAATAGAATACACATATACAACCACATAGTTTTGGAGAAAAAAAATAAAAGAATAGAGTTCTGGATAGCTATTATATGTAAAATGAAAAAAATAGTAATTTTGTGTTGTATTTATCAACTTTAAATGCCAAAAGGCTTGTTCATTATCAAGAAAGGTAAAAAGATCTACCATAAAATTAATTTTTTCCATGAGCTTTAAAAAATATGTATCATTAAAAAGCATTGAGTTGCAGCCCGGTTTGCATATAACTCAGTGACAGAAGAGATCTACACTGCTTAAAGAAGACTATTAATCATAGTTAAGCACATTCATCTTATTTCTTTCCAGCTAACCAGCATAATGATCAGGATTATTATTTCTAATTAGAGGAAGTAATAGATCATGTATAACCTTAGGATGAGTCTCATTAATTAACCCAAGTCCTAGGGGACTTCAAATAGAGGTGGTTAGGCACTCTGTCTTTGTCATCACTCACACCATAGGTTTACACTTAATATATATGATCAAATGTAATTGAAACTACGACTTCTTAACATGCAAGAGATATAAAATTACAGATGGCTCTCTCACATGTGAACAACTAAGGAGAAAAACAGAACAATTGTTTAAACTGTATTTATGTTGAAGTTACCTTGATCCTAAATATTCTTTGAGAAACATTTCAAAATAAAAGGGTTATTAAGAGCTAACGAATCTAGTTTGTAACACTATTCGCACAAGAAAGAAAGGAGAACCCTTATGCTTAAATATCAAAAACTGAACCAGTGTCTTTCCTCACAAAACTGCCTCTTTCTTTTATCTTCCTTATTTGTCATATTTTACTATTTTAATCACCAAGACGATAAACCATACACTAAATGTAACTGTATAGTACATATGTATGTTAAATTAATTATCTCTATATAATTAATTCACTTCCTTTGATGTATGTGTGTGTACGTGTGTATGTCCTTTGCTCGTTTTAGAATTCTCAACCCTGTTGACTCTTTCATAATTAGCCCTTCATTGACATTCTAATTCTCTATCTAAATCCAGAATTATTACTCTACAGTTTTGAACATTATAGCAAACTTTAAACTGAGTATCTCCATATATATACAACGGTAGATAATAAATGATGTAAAAATAGAGCTGAGTAAGATAAGAAGTATCAGGGCTGAGAGTCAGAATTCTCTATAATTTTAAGTACAGTGGCTAGATTAGGCCTCATTAATAAAGTGATATTTGGGTCAAGACTTAAAAGAGTTGAAGCAGTTGGTCATTTGAATATATGGGTAATGGACAGCCCTAAGGTAAGTATATGCCTGGAGAGTTCTAGGGTCGGTAAGAACTGTAGTTGGAGTAGGGTGGGCAAGATGGAAAGTGGTAGCAAGTAATTCAGAGAAGTAATAGGGATGGGAATTTTTAAAGGCTTGAAGGCTTCACTAAAGACTGACTTTTGATCTAAGTGTGATGAGAAGATATTGGTGGGAGGGATGAGCAGAGGAGTTACATGATTGAATGATGTTTTAAAAGGCTTACTCTTATAAAGATTAGATTGCTGGGGAGCCAAGAGTCCAGTAGATTACTGTTGAAGTTATTCAGGGGTTATAGGATGTAGGCTTATTAGGATGGAGCAGTGGAAGTAGAGAGATGTGATGGGATTCTACATATATTTTGAGGAAAGAGCAAAAGATATGCTGATGAATTGACTACAGGGTTTACAAGAAAAATGAGGAGTCAGGAACTTCTCCAATATATTAATAGTTTGGACCATGCAACTGGAATGATGAAATTGCCATTGACTGAGATAGGGGAGCATCTGTATGAATGTTTAGAAGGAAATTTCTGTTGCTGTTAGATATCCAAATAAAAATATCAAGTAGATAGACCAATATGTGAACCTAGAAATTAGAAGAAAGGACAGACATGAATTTGGGAGTGAAAGGCATTGATGGTAGCCATCAGATAAGATGAGATCATTAAAGAACAGTGTGTATATAAAGAGAAGTGATTGAACTGGGATTCAAAACCAGTCTAACTCTAAAATCATGCTCTTTAAATGTACTATTTTTAACTGGCCCTTTATATGATTAAATAAGATTTTACATGATGAATTCTATTCAGTATGGTGGAGAATCCAGTGTGAACAGTCTCCTGGAATGCCCTGCACATCAAATTTATGACCATTCTTCAAGATTTCAACTACCACAGATGCTATAAAATCTTCCTAAACACTCTCTCTCTTCATCAGTTTTTTTTTTTGTTTTTTTTGTTTTGTTTTGTTTTGTTTTGTTTTTGTTTGCATGTGATACCATATTACTCTATCTCATTTATTGTTTAACTGTTTTGAAAAGACACTAGGTTCTGTAAAGAGCCTCAAACACAATGGAAGAGTCATGGGAGATTGAGAGCAGGTTCAGGGTTCTTTCATGCTTTAAACAAATCAACTAAGATGTCATCTGTTCTATATGCTGTTCTACTTCAGATGATCCCAAATGCTGTATAAATATGTACTTCAAAGAATGAATAGTTTTAAGCTGACAGAATTTTTGATATAGTTGTGTTTTTGTCTTTCACCTCCTACTCCACCAAAATCTATCACAAAAGGGACACAATAACTTAGGATGGCAATAAACATGTTTTCAGAATAACTGAGTTTTACATCTTATTTCACAATTGTTTCATGAAAGTGACATTTCTAAATTCATAGACAGATTAGATACAGTTCAAAAGAGAATTAGTAAGCTTCAATATAAATTGGTACCTAACTACATTGGTACCTCAGATCCCATTTAGGGTTCATCAGTTGTCCTAATAATAGTTTTTTTCCACAAAACTAGTCCAGAATCATATTAATTTTCTGTTATTGATGGTTGTATTGTGTGTGTGTGTGTGGTGTGTGTTTGTGTGTGTATATATGTATATATGTGTATATGAGAATGTTTCCATATGTAGGAAATAGTAATGTAAATGGGAGTGGTAGTGATGGAGCAGAATTTTGGCAACTTACTCTCAAGTGGCTGAGGGAAAAAGTTAATTATAGAGTCATTTCAACTTTTCTGTAAATTTGAGATTAAAAAATAAAAATATTACTGTAAAATGTAAAAAATATTAATGTAAGATATTTCCATAAAACTTTATTCACAAATATCAGATGTACTGAGTTTCAGAAACTAATAAAACTATTTATATTCATTTTATCAGTAGATATGTTTTGCATTGCAATACAATGCAAAGATAGTTCTTACCTGAGTGACCTCTCTGAAAACCAGAATCTGCAATCAAACAGATCAAATTAACTAATTGAAAGACTGCATATAATAATATCTACAATTTTACTTATCTCATACGTTATATGTTAGGACTGTCTGAAAATGAACTCATACTCAATAATGAGAAAAATATTATATAAAATAATGGTTGCTAATTGATTGATATTATTCCTGTATATCCATATTGAATATTCAACATTTGCCACTTGTGGAATATCGTCATTGTTCTAAGTTCTTTAAATTCACTGATTTTTCTAGTACATTTAATCTGTTTTTCCATTTAACTACTCCTAAAAATTACATCAAGATTTTGTATTTTATTTTGAGATGCCTTACAGACTATAATCTATTCCAGTGGGATATTTGTTCATAACAGTATATAACTTAAAACACAATTTTAATTCCCCTTTACTTAATAATTTATAGTGATGTCTATAGATATTCTAACAATTAAATATCTCTGAAAGACATTTCAAAGCATAGTTTGAAAATAATTTGATATGTTGGACTCAGTATGAATTTTTATATAATCTCATATAGTTATAAAATAAATGTTGACTTTAGGGAGAAAAGGAAAACTCATCCTAATGAGTATTTGGGGTTCAGATTTAATACTTTGCTCATGCTTAAAAACCTATTTACCTTGAGATTCCCATTTCTATTTAGAAACAATTCAAATTGACTAAAAAGTCAACTAAAACTACATCTATTTATTATTGTGTATTTGCTTATGAAAACGTTAGGAGTTTCAGCCTTGTAATAGGATGAGAAATAATGAAGATCGAATGCAGGTTTTTAAATATAGTTTTTTTTGGTGGTTTTTCTTTTTTTTTTCATTTTAGTTTTTAATGGGAGGAAGGGGTACCCATTGCAATCTGAGCCACCATGGCTTAAAGATGATAGGCACTTTATATACATTAATTGATAGCACACATTTGGTTCAGGGGAGACCTGGGAAGTTAGTGCAGAAGTTTCTCCTGCTTATCCTTCTCCCAGCTGAATTAGAGACAAATTAGGAAGAAAAAAACTTTGTCTTCTTTGCAATGGAAAGTAAAATAGAAACAGACACAGTAAATTATAATGAGAGCTAGTTGGATACGAATAGAAAAATTACGAGTATCTCACTCAGTCTTCCCATTTTGGTAATGTGAAGATTTTAACATTTCCCTGTTGCCTATTCTCATTAGAAAAATGCCATTTTACTAAATAAGTGGAGGAAAATATGTTAGTAGAATATTTTAACTTATATAGTTAAACAGGCAGGAAGGAAGGGCATGATATGGTAAAAATTAGTGTTTTTAATTGTCTCATTAAATATTTAAGAATACTTTCTAGGGGAGAAATAACACTGCAGTAAAGATAATTTGAATCTACTTTCAAAAAAGCAGATTGATCCAAAACTGTTCCACTTAGTATTTAGAGGACACAATTAGCTGAATACTTTTGTTATTAAATTTTTTTTTCATCAAACTGTATTTAGATGGGAGTTATATAGGGTTACATTGAATAGGAATACTTTTATTTTTAAAAGTCTATTATTTAACATTGGACTCAGGTAATAGACAACACTTGTCTTTTCCCACCCTATGTAAAACAACTCTACCCGTACAAATACGTGCCATCACCTTACCTGCTTTATTTCCCGTCATGGCATGTTTCATTACTAAATATGTATTTGTTTATTGCATATTTCTCCACTATAATATAAGCTCCATTAGGACAGCAACTTTGCCTTTCTTGTTCAACTGAGAGCTGAGTTGTGATGAAAGCAGTAGCACATGATGTACAGTCAAGTCAATTCCTGTTACCTGAAAGAGAGATCAATAGTTAATGGACTCTATTTAGCAGATAGACTTGATTAACTAGCAACCTATTCAGCAAGCAGGAAAAGAAGGCACTGAACAAATTGTGTAGATAAGGACTCTTAGGCCAAAAGGGACCTCAAAGAATCTTATTGAGTTTCTTTCTAGTTCACAGGTGGTTGGGAAGATGGATTCCGCATATGCCTCAAAACTCTCACTTAGGACTCCTGCATAAAAGGAGGGCTCTCTATAAGCTGATCTCCTTCTTTGCTTCTCATCCCTTTTCCCTCGAATTCTGCTTTATTTTGGCTCATTCACTTACTATCTGAAAATTGTAACTTTTGTTTTCATCTTACGGGAATTACAAATGTTATTCCCTCTTCCTGACTGCCTTCCCCTCTGCCCTCTACCTAGATAGGCATGCCTTTCTTTGTAGAGGAAGTTTTCCTGTTGAACACACCACACACACACACACACACACACACAGACACACACACACACACACGCACACACACACATTGCAGAAAGTAATATTATTGAAATTGCGTATTGGTGTTTTATAATTTAGAAATAACAAGGAGTCTTATTCATATATAATAGGCCTAATAATTTTTCCATATATATAACTTTTCTTATAGATCACTCCTGTGCCTGGTACTCACCCACTTTTAGTTTTTGTGAACCCCAAAAGTGGTGGAAAACAAGGAGAACGGTATGTTTTTAAATTAATTTTAGTGTCTATTTCACATATATGTTAAAAAAATAGACAAAACGATGATGTAAAAATGCTTAAAAATAATTATTCCTGTCTGCTAATTTTAATGCAAAATAAATGATGCTAGCATGTAATATGTTTATATGATCTTGTTTTTAGGATTGAAATTTTAATACAATGGCCTTTTGTAACTATTTTTATTATTATAGCTCAGGTGTTTGAATTATCTCTACCCCACCTATCACCCCTATCACCTAACAGAGAGTCTGGCTTCATAAATACTGTTAAATGAAAATTGGTTCTCTAAATGGTTACCAAGATGAATCCAGGTAAATCATAACTCAGTGCTGAGGAACAGAATTTATACCCAACTCCTAGGCAAAATATATTATAATGATTTTCTTCATGTGCTTTTTGGAGAACATGATGCCATATTTCCTGGAGAAGTACAATATATTTAATCTGAATACTAATGAGTTGCATTATCAGGTATTTCAGCATTCTGGCTGATAACATTTTATTTTGTAATGAATGAATGATTAAATTACATTATTTAATACAAATATGAAAATCACTACATTGAAGAGTAAATCTTATGTCTTACTAAAGATGACATTCATGAACAAAAATGCAGTTATACCTGCCTTAATGCTTTTTAGATACCTCTCCTAATCTCAACCAAAATAAGCAAGCAGATGAAAGCACTCATAACAAACATGACAATAGTATAACAAATTTCCTTTGTAGTTCACCAAATAGCAAAGTTGAAATGTTTCCATGAAAAAAGTAATATTTTCTACCATTTAAATTTCTATCTTTCTTTCCATGAAATGAAGAATGCTTTTCATTATTGAATCAACGAAACATTGTTGCTTTAAAGAGTGTGAGATTTTTATCCTAGCACTTTGGGAGGGTGAGGTGGGTGGATCATGAGGTCACGAATTTGAGACCAGCCTGGCCAACATAGTGAAACCCCGTCTGTACTAAAAATACAAAAAAATTAGCTGAGCATGGTCATGGGCTCCTGTAATCCCAGCTACTTGGGAGACTGAGGCAAGGAGAATCGCTTGAACCTGGGAGGTTGCAGTGAGCCAAGATGGTGCCACTGCACTCCAGCCTGGGTGACAGTGTGAGACTCTGTCTCAAAAATAATAATAAAATAAAATAAAATAAAAAGTATAAGATTTTTTCTTTTCATCAATATCTAGTTATATTTTACACCTGTAAACATGATAGAAAATATTTTAAATAAATAATGTTTTAATAATTAAAAATATTCCCAATGCTTTATTAAAGGGAATAGTTTTACTCATAAAATAATAATTAAATAATGATGCTGAAATTACTTTCTTCTTTACTACTTACAGTCTGTTAGCTGTATATATTATTGATAGCTTGAACAAAAAAGAAAACGTTCCACAAATAATTAGATGAGACTTAAATCCACATTGGAAATTACAGAAAATTGAAGCTTGAAGAGAAAAAAAAAAATATTTTCAAAGGAAAATATTTTTTTCTCAAATTAAGATAATATGAATCATGTAGAATGACCCTTAATTGAATATTTGCCTTCCCTTTCTGCCAGTACATATAAATAATTTTCCCTAAATTAAAAAAATATATATACATATGTATAGTTACACTAAAATCTTAAGGAAATTAAACTTACTGGAGGCTTCAACTTTGAACTCTTCTCTATACATATCCACTTGTGTTTTGTTCTTTATTCATTGACTGGGACCACGCAAAGTCAAATGTAATGTAAATATGTTTTAAAGGTGATCTGTTTTGAATGCAAACATAATTTTTCTGCCTGCATTAGAGGCACCTTTCACAAGGTGATTCCATTCAGTGTTTTCTTTTCCAAATTTCTTGGCTTTTTTAACTTTGATGTTAGACAAGTTGCAAAAGGTCACAGAATCATAAATCCACATAAAGTTTTCCATATCAGTCAATAAGTCTGAAAATGTTCACATATGTGTTCAGGCAGCAACACTGAGTTGAATCCAAACTCTGCTAGTGACTGGGAATAAGAGGCATAAGGCACAGTCATGCAGAGAGGCAGGGACATAAATAGATCTATTGCAATACTATATATTACAGGTTAAACTAGAAATGTTTAAAATAAAAGTTCTATTGAAGTTCAGAGAAAGAGATAACTATCTCTGAAGACCAAGAAGTCTTTAGAGAAGAAGTAGCTTTTGTATTGTTTCTTATATGATAGATGTTTGCCCGATGAAAGAAGGAGAAAGACAGACTTGTGAAATGGCAGGGTGTCAACCAAGAGGAATTTACCAGGATGACAATGTAAAGAGAAAGAGGAGAAAGATGAGAGATAAAGTGTGGCTGAATTGTGACGATGTCTGAATTTTATATTGTGAACAACTGGACACTGGCATAAACTTTACATCATGGATAAGGCATGACTGTACTTAGACAATAGTATAGAGGAGGGCTGGGTTGCCAAGAATTTTATAAAGCTGGTGAAAGAACTTGAAGACCTTAACTAAGGCAGTGGGATAGAATAGCCAGGTTTGATAGGCATTTTTTAAAGTTTGTTGCCAAGGACAACGTCAGATAGGGTATTTCCTAGGTTTTCTTTTAGGAAGACACAGAATTGTCCACTAGTAAGTTCAGGTGCCAGGGAAAAGAGGGTATTGAGAACAACTCTAGGTGATATAAGCTGATATTACATACTGAATTTGGAGAATTTTATCAGTAAATATTATAAGAAAGTGTTTATAAAATATATAATCATATTTTCATATGTGTATAAAACCAATTTAGTAACCTAAATATATCCCTTAACTTAAAAAAAATCTTTTTAATTTCAACTTTTATTTTAGATACAGGAGGTACATGTGCAGGTTTGTTACATGAGTATATTATGCTCAGGTAGCAAGCATAGTACCCAACAGGTAGTTTTTTTCATGTCTTCCTCCACTCCTTCTTTTCCCACTCTGGTAGTCTCCCATGTCTATTGTTCCCATGTTTATGTCTGTGTGTTCTCAATGTTTAACTCCTGCTTAACGTTGCATGCAGTACATGCAGTATTTAGTTTTCTGTTTCTGTGTTAATTCACTTACATCTCCATTCACATTGCTGCAAAGGACATGATTTCATTCTTTTATAATGACTGTGTAGTATTCCATGCTATATATGTATGGCATTTCCTTTATCCAGCCCACCATTGATGGATACCTAGGTTGATTCCATGTCTTTGCTCTTGTGAATAGAACGGGAATGAAAATAGAAGTGTATGTAACTTTTTGATATATGGTGTGTTTTCCTTCGAGTTTACACCCAATAATGGGATTGTTGGGTTGAATGCTGGATCTGTTTGAAGTTTTTTTAAAAATATTCAAACCATTTTCTACAATGGCTGAACTAATTTACATTCACAACAACAGCATAGAGGCATTTCTTTTTCTTTGCAGCCTTGCCAATATCCACTGGTTTTTGACTTTTTAATAATAGCCATTCTGATTGGTGTAAGATGGTATTTTATTGTGGTTTTAATTTGCATTTCTATGATGATTAGTGATGATGAACATGTTTGCATATGTTTGTTTCCTGCTTGTATGTCTTTTAAGAAGTGTCTGTTCATTTATTTTGCCCATTTTTAATGGGGCTATTTGTTGTTGCTTTTTTCTCATTGATTTAAGTTCCTTATAGATTCTGGATATTATACCTTTGTTGGATGAATAGTTTGCAAATATTTTCTCCCATTCTACAGGTTGTCTCTACTCTGTTGATGGTTTCTTTTGCTGTGCAGAAGCTCTGTAGCTTAATCAATTTCTGTTTTTGTTGCAATTTGAGGACTTAATAAAAATGTGTTGCCAAGGCCAATGTCGAGTGGGATATTTCCTAGGTTTTCTTTTAGAAACGCGGTTTGGGGTCTTACATTTAAATTTTTAATCCATGTTGAGTTAATTTTTGTATGTGGTGAAAAATAAGAGTCCAGTTTCATTTTTCTGCATATGGCTAGCCCGCTATTCCAGTAACATGTATTGAATAGGAAGTCCTTTCCCTATTGTTTATATTTGTTGGCCTTGTTGAAGATCAGGTGAAGGTTTGTAGCTATATTTCTGAGTTTTCTATTCTGTCCCATTGGCCTGAGTGTCTGATTTTGTACCAGTACCATGCTGTTTTTGTAATTGTAGCCTTATAGTGTGATCCTTCCATCATTGTTCTTTTTAGCTTAGGCTTAATTTGGCTATCCAGGCTCTTTTATTGGTCACACATGAATTTTAGAAGACTTTTTTTCTAAGTCTTCGAAGAACGACATTGCTAGTTTCCTAGAAACAGTGTTAAATCTGTAAATTGCTTTGGGCAGAGTAGCCATTTTAACGATAGTGATTCTTCCATAAGCATGGAATTTTTTTCTTTTTTCGTTTGTTTGTGTTATCTCTGATTTCTTTCAGCAGTGCTTTGTAGTTCTCCTTGTAGAGTGCTTTCACCTCCTTGTTTAGTTGTATTCCTAGGTATTTCATTTTGTGTGTGTGTGGCTATTGTAAATGATATTGTATTCTTGACTTGACTCTGCCAGGATGTTATTGAAGTGCTGTTGATTTTTATACATTTATTTTGTGTCCTGAAACCTTGCTAAAATTCTTCAGTTCTAGCAGCCTTTTGGTGGAATTTTGACAGTTTTCTGAGTATAGAATCATTATCAGTGAAAAGAGAGAGCTTGACTTATTTTCTTATTTGGATACCTTTTATTTCTTTCTCTTGTCTAATTGTTCTAACTAGAACTTCCAGAACTATGTTGAATAGGAGTAGTGAGAGTGGGCATGTTTTGTTCCAGTTCTGAAGGGGAATGCTTCCAGCTTTTGCTCGTTCAGTACGATGTTGGCTGTGGGTTTGTCATAGATGGCTTTTACCATTTTAAGGGATGTTCCTTTGATGTCTAGTCTGTTGAGGATTTTATTTTTAATGAAATGATTTTGTATTTTATTAAATGCTTTTTCTGCATCTGTTGAGATAATTATATGGATTTGCCTTTTAATTCTGTTTATGTGGTGAATCACATTTATTGATTTGTGTATGTTGAACCAACCTTTTATCCCAGGAATAATGCCTAACTGATTGTGATAAATTAACTTTTTGATGTACTCTTTATCTCTTTACTTTTAGTATTTGTCTAAGCATTCATACCATGTGAGATATGTGCATGCATAGAAACATTTTTATTGCATTTATTTATAAACATTGTTTTCTTTCAGAAAAAAAAATTATTTAATACATGCTGCTAAGACAGTTTAGCAATTTTGTGAGATGACTGGTCAAGATCTTGTTTATATGAAATGATTAGGCCAGATGAGGCTGCATTCTTTGCTTACATGTACATATATACAATATACCATCCCATTTCATATAGACGATAGATAATTTTCAGATCTATTAGAGATCTGTAGAGGACAAAGTATTCACAAGGATTTATTGAGAGAAGATATTTAAGCAATTTTATACTGAAATATTTAAAAAATATGTATTTATTTGAAATCCAATTAGCTAAATAATGTTCAAAAGAGGGTTAGAGAATATTCTAAATTCATATGCATATTAAGGATGCAAGCAATATTTCTAACTTATGAACTATATTGCCTTAATAGTGACAACTAAACCTTTTAAAAAACCCTTAGTTCCTATTGAGCTGTTGGACTTCTGATATTATTGATTCAAAATTTAGTAAATTGATAGAATCTTTTATTAAATTATATAATTAATTGCAACTATATATATTTATAACACTGAGAGACATTACTTATTTTAAAAGTGTTGAATATTATTGAATTTGTTCTCATATTTTCACTTTTATAGAATTTACAGAAAATTCCAGTATCTACTAAATCCTCGTCAGGTTTACAGTCTTGCTGGAAATGGACCAATGCCAGGGTAAGTCCAAGGATAATATTATTACCATTAACTCAATTAATGTTAATTAATTAAATAAGCTGCCTGATATATCTAGAAATAATGTTATTTGAATACAGCAGCATATTAGTACATAAAAATGAAATATCAACTACATAAGAGAAACCAGTGCAAATACTGTTTTTCCAAATAGTCAATTTCTAGCAGATTTTTCTTCTTTCTAAATATGGTAAAGCAATGCTCCTTATTGTACTAATAATGATAATAATCACACACACAGAGAGACAAACTAGCTGAATGTTAGTTTGAACACTGCCACACCATGTATTTGAAGAACCACTCTCTTTTTTGTACTTCTTATATATATTAAAAAAAAAAGAGAGAGAGAGAAAGTAAGCTAGTTAGCCCATTTATGCCTAGTATTCCATTACTGGAACACTAAGCATGTAGGAGTTATTTATATCCTACAGCTCAAAGTCATCACCGAGATCTGATTTTTAAATTCAAGTTAAATTTTAAAAATTGCAACCTCCAGCATAAATGGGTTAATGAAAAAAAATTTATGATTTATTACTTACAAAATCTAATCGCTATCACTCTCTTATAACATACTTCATTGTTAACAGGTAAGATCTAGTAAAATAAAATATATTTTTAAACATGAATGTATACTTTTGATGTCACTAGTATGCACCTATACAAATCATCATTAACTTGGTTTAGTTAAATAATTAATGTCATTTTCTTTCATTGACCTCTTTTCTTTCTATCAACATGAGGGTAAACATTAGACCACATGAAGTGGACAGAAGCTCTATAAGCTTTATGCATGCTTCATATTTTTTTTAAAAAGCCGTTGATTTAAAATAAGTCTTACATCTCATTCTCAGGAACCAGAAACCAAATATTTTAATTGTACGCTTTTAAAAACTCAGAATAAAATTTGTACCATAGTGTCTGATACAAAAAATACATTCATAAAGTATAATTAATTAGCATAGCTTTCAGTATTATATTCAGCTCTTTCTTCTACTGCTTTGCTGCCTGCTGTCTGGGATCAGTTTCCCAATGCTGAGCAGCAGTCTGCAGAACCTCCTTCCTGTAGATGACAGGCTCACCACAGAAATTCAGTTCAGAACAATGTCTTTGTCAAGCTCCACACTCCAGAATCTAGAGGATCATGATCAGACTGTTGGCTAAGTGAGCTGGCTGCATCCAGGAAGTCCCCATATAGATAAAGCCAAGCAAAAGTAAAGTATTGTAAACTCAGAAGCTCAGTCAGAATGGCTCTTTTTCTTGTCCTTTAATATTCTCTGGAATTCAAAAAAGTAGCTCTTCTGTAGAATTAGGATATTGTGCATTCAAAACTGTTGCCATTCCAAGACCCCTGTAAGTTGAATCAAACTAAGTTAATCCAGGATTTTCCTGTATTTCATAGTTAAACAAGAGGTCAAATGGCTCTGCTAATTACAAGCCTTATAGTTTAACCTCTGTGTGACTTCATTATCTTATCTGTAAAATGAGCATTTGTGCCTGCCTTGTAGGATAGTTGTGAAGTTAAATGAGATAATGCCTATGAAGCAAATAACAATGTGCTTACCGCATAGCATGTCCTCAATGAATGTGGCTTATTATCCATATTATTTGTACAAATATGAATTAATAATTAATAAAAACATGACTATTGTGTAGCTCTATGTAAATACATTGGAATAAATTTGATTTTAGCCCTGTTCTCTCATTTCACGTTTTTCCTACTACCCTTTAAATACGTACTACATGTTTCCTTCTACTCTTTCAATTCTAGGCATCCTATTATCTTCTGCTCTATCTTAACATATTTTAAAAATGAAAGTAATATATGTAGCTGTAAAAAGCCTACACTACAATAAATATTATTTAGAAAAAAATTTAACAGTCCCACTTTGAGCACTACTACTCTTCAGAGATTAGGAGTGATTGTTTGGTGTATCTTACCAAACAATCTAATACAAACATGTAAATGAGCATATTCCTGTCTATCTATACTATATTTATACACACACACACACACACACATATGTTGGAAAGATAGGTAGATAGTTTTTTACATAACAGAATATAGAATTTATATTGGCTTGCAACTTCCTTTCTGTACTCTAAAGCAGGTGATACACATCGTTCCATTTCAGTAGATATTGATCAGTTTCATTTTTCTAACTGCTGCATATTCCATAATTATGTGGGCCATCACATTACTGATGAATATTTAGATTGCCTGTGTTTTACAATTATTACCAAATATACTACATCAATATCTATCAATTTATCTGCATATTCTTGAAAGTATGTTCAAATATTTTTATGGAATCAGTGGCTATGGGTAGAATTGCCTGGCTGAAAATATTCAATGTCAAAAGTTTGTTTTAAAAAGTGAAGTTAAAGATTTGTGTTGAACTTTTAGCTTCATCTTGATCACCATGAGAATGTCCTGTTTGCCTCTGATACTGATGCCCACACTGCATCCCTAGTGTCAGACTCAGACTTCTATTAGAGAGCTAGTCTTCGTTTATCCTAAAGGCAAATGCCACAGGTAGTTGCTCAGAATGGGGACTCTGACCAGGCTATGATGTTGTCCTTTCTTTGAACCCAGTGACTGATCTCCTCCCAACCCTGTTTCTAGCTGTATTGCCCCTCATCATGCTAAGAGTGTCCTATTGCAGTGATTCCCTTTTAATGTATGGCTTTAGAAGTTGCTCTATTTCATAAAGTCTCCCTATTACTCTGATACCCTTGGTGATTTATACATTTTAGTTTTATCACCGTTTCTAGTTTATTAATTTTCCAATGCTAACAATAGATTTTTTGAATGCATACTCTTTTAAGTGTAGTATGCATTTTATCTATCACTTTAAACCTGCAGTTATTCATTGTTCCAAATTCTTTTAAATTTTTTTTTCCTTTTTACCATACCAGATTGATGTATGATTTTGGTATACAACTCTTCTTTTATCCCAACTTTATTTTTTTTTCAAAAACTTTGTTTATAAGAGGAAATAACTTTCTTGAACTAAAACTATTCCTAATCTAAACTTTCTGGCAAATACTGAAACTTATTGGGCATTTCATTTTTATCTTTAATTATTTTTAAAACAGAAATGGGTGTGTATTATGTGTTTCCATTCTATCTCTTTATATAAATCATCTCTCCCTGATCCTGACTATTCTGTTTCAAGGTGTCTGAAACAATAGTCTATTTCAAATCATTGTTTCCTTCCTAATGGAACATGTTGTGATATAATTGAATACATTATTTGGAGGTATAGGTTAGCTAGAAGAGATGAAATATAAAATATAAATTACTCTTGGGTTTTACATAGCAATATGTTTTCCTTCACTACATTAAAATAAGTATGTATAACTCTAGCTGTACACCAACTTCACATGTTAATGTGACTTATGAAAAGTTCATATCAAGTTTTTTGTATACTTGTGACATTACTTTTCCCCTTCTGAGTCTAATCTTCATGAAAATACAGATGGCCTATTCTCACATTATTTCTAAAATTTTAAACGAGAAATAGGAAGTACTTATTGAATTGAAATAAAATACAAGTTAACTTTAAAATATGTAAATTATTTTTCAGATTGATCAGGATAATTAAGAATAATTAATTGTTTGTGAGAAAGCTGCTCTTAGAAATCTTTGCTTTTATCTACCTGAACTAAATACAAAAGACACATATTTTAAAACTATAATGCAACAGTCAACCTACAGATTTACATATTTCAAATATCATGCATATTTCTATAGTGAAACTTTGGAATACATTCTCCTATTAAAATAAATGTATAATTTAGAAAATGCGTAACAGACTCCACAGATTTCATTACCTTCTTAATTTAAAATATCATTTTATATAACCAAATTTCTACCATATTTTATTTAAGTAAAATCTCTCTTGAATCCGAGCTTATGACCTTTTACATATGCTTCTTGTTATGAAATTATGACACAGAAATGAAGAGAATCCTCAAAAGGCTAAGGAAATGTTCATCAAAATTTAATTGAGTGCTTTTGCAAATTTCAAAAATAAAAATTTTTCTTTACTAATATAAAAGTGAAGCACTCAACTCTGTCCTTCTTATGATTAATCATAAAATAAAATGCAGATGATTCTGCAAGCTCTCCCCCAATTAAATGTGTAAGCATAATTCTGATTCTGCATTGGTCACTGGAGTGATAGAGTTTGAAAATCGATTCATGCTTCTAAATTAAAGATCTACAGATTAATAAAAGTAACAAAAATATGTTACCACAATTAATAAAGTCACGTAATTGTTTGTCTTTCACACAAATTCCCCCCTTGAGTCATAGTAGGCTTTAGTCACCTTTTACATGCATCCACAAATGCACTATGATTTTAAAGATGTTGAAAAGTCTAATTTTTATTATCTCTCTCACCAACAAAGGCCAAATAGCAATTAGACTAGAGATCTATGTGTCACTGTTTAAAGACTATTGCCTATCAAAATTGCTGAAACACTCTAAAGAAACAAACACGTTCTGAATTGGCCATTTAAAATGCCCGGTTCATATTTGTGTATGTGCTTTAACTTGTGTTTTATTCTGTTCTGGCTGCTATAACAGAATCCCTTAGACTGGCTAATTACAAAAAATAAAAATAAATGTATTTCTCACAGTTCTGGAACCTGGGAAGTCCAAGATCAAGGGACCAGGAGATTTGGTATCTGCTAATGGCTCACTTTTTGTTTCCAAGGTGGTGTCTTCTTGCTGTATCCTCTGGAGGGAATTAATGCTGAGTCCCCAGAAGGCAGAAGGGTAGAAAAACAGCTGGCTAGTTTCCTCAAGCCCCTTTATGAAGGCACTAATCCCATTCATAAGCGCAGAGTCCTCATCACCTAATCGCATCCTCAGTACCCCACCTCCTAATACTATTGCATTGGGCACTAAGTTTAAGCATTAATTTTGGAGACATATGAATGTTCAAACCATAGCATTCTGGACTGGATCCCCCAAAATTCATGTTCTTCTTACATACAGATACATTAAATTAATTCCATCCCAATAGCCCCCAAAGTCTTAATTTGTTTTAATACCGACTCAAAAATCTCTAATCCGGAGTCTCATCTAAGTATCTTCTAAATCAGATATGGATGAGACTCAAGATAGGATCCATCCTGAGCTAAATTGCTCTTCTGCTGTACCCCTGTGAAATCAAACCATTTCTGTTGTTTATAAATTACCCTTTATGGACTTTTAGACTTTACAGTCTAAAGTAGTTTGTTATAGCTGCCAGAATGGACTGAGACAGAATTGGTACTGAGGATTGAGGTGCTAATGTAACAAATTCCTAAAAACGTAGATGGTGCTATAGAATGGGTAGAGGCTACAATATGGAGGAGGAGGAGGAGAAAGAGGAAAGAGGAGGAGGGAAAGGAGGAGGAAGAGGAGAGAGAGGAGGAGGAAGAGGAGGTAGAGGAGAAGGAGGAGAGGTTGAGGAGAGAAGAAGAAGAAAGAAGACCATAGAGAGAGCTTCAGTCTTAGAGATTACCTACGTGGTTGTGAACAAAATGTTGCTAGAAATATGGATAAGACAGGCCATTGTAATGAGGTTTCATAGGAAAACGAGGAACAAGTTATTCGCAACCAGGGGAAAGTCAATCCTTGTTATGAAGTGGCAAAGAACTTGGTCAAATTTTATCCATGTCCTACTGTTTTGTGGGGGGTTGAATTTGAGAGTGATGAAATACCACAGTGTGATACTTGTTAAAAGAAACCTCTAAACAAAGTATTGAGGGTGTGGCATGGCTTCCCTTGACTGCTTATAGTAAGATGTGAGAAGAGAGAAATGAATTAATAACAGAATTTGTCATCAAAAGGGAAACAAAAATTAAGGATTTGACAAATTCTCAGGCTGACCAGTTTGTAAAGAAAGAGAAAGCATGTTCACAACAAAACACCAAGGGTGTCACCAGTGAAAGTTGGATGAGTAGATTAGTATATCTAGAAGGAATCCAGAATGCTATTCATCAAGACAATGGAAGAGTGGCCCTGAAAATGTTTCAGAGATCTTCAAGGCTGCCACTCCCATCACAGGCCCATAGTGTCAGGGTCTTGAGGAGGGAAAGGCTTCAAAGGAGGGATTCAGAGCACCTGTGGGATCTCAGGGCTCACTTCCCAGAGCTGCCTCAAGTTTCTGCTCAATACATTCTGGTCCAGCACTCCTGGGCCACTCCATCTGTGGCTAAAGTGAGCCTCAGTGCAACCAGGGCCACCCTTCAGGAGACAGAGGTGGTAAAAGTTGGCAGCGTCCGGCTGGTGCTAACTCTGCAGTCACAGAGTGCAAAAGCTGAGAAGGCATGCCTACATCTGCCTAGATTTCAAAGGATGGAGAGGTCCTAGAGATCCCCAAGCCCCAGACAGAGAACTGCTACATGGTTCAGGCCCCTGCAGAGAGCCTCCACTAGGGCAATGCCTAGTGGAGCTATGGGGGCTGGGCCACCTCTGAGACTCCAGGCTAGTAAAGCCAGCCTGGGAGAGCTGTCGGCATTTAATTCTAACATGTGAGAAACGCAGTGTGGGCTTCACACAGCAAAGCCACGGAAGGAATGGGGTTTTCTGGAGCCTTAGGGGCTTAAACTCTGCACAGTGTGTCCAGAAGGCAGGATACATAGTCAAAGCAGGTTATTTGGTTTTTGTTTTTCCCAGTTTTAAGAGTTAATGTTGTTTGCTTTGTTGGGCATTGGACTTACTTGGGACCTGTTAATCCTTTCTTCCTTCCTATTTATCCCTTTTCAATGGTATTGTCCATTCTATCATCCACCTTGTATTTTGGAAGGACCTAACTTGCTTGATTTCACAGGCCCACAGCTGGTGGGGAATTTTCCTCAAAATAAATTGTACCTTGAGTGGTAACCCTATGTGATTTAGATGATGGTGAGAGGAGACTCTGGACTCTAGACTTTTTAGTTGATACTGGAAATTGTTAAAACTTTTAGGGCTCCTGGGATAGAATGGATGTATTTTACATAACAGAAGAACATAAATTTTGGGAGAGCAGAGGCAGAATGCTATCGTTTGAATACTTGTGTCTCTCCAAAATTTATGTTGAATCTTAATCATGAACGCAATCATATTAAGAAGTGGAGCAATGAGTAAATGATTAGCTTATGAGGGTTCCACCCTCATGAGTTGGATCAATGCCCTTATAAAATGGCTCAAGGGAACTAGCTCTCTCCTTTCCCTCTCTACTGCCATGTGAAGACATAGCATTCATCCCTCTGCCATGAGTGGATGCATCAAGAAGGTACTATCTTTGAAGCAGATAATAAGCCTTACTGGACAACAAATCAGTTGATGTCTTGATCTTGGACTTCTCAGCCTCCAGAAATGTGGGAAATAAATACCTGTCATTATAAATTATCCAGTTTCAGTTATTTTCTTGTAGCAGCACAAATGAACTAAAATAATCTGTTTCTGATTTTTTTCTATAGGAGTTAAGTGTTTAATAACATATTTAACTTAAATATCCTCCCATTTACTGTTATCTAAGCATACACAGTAAAATTACTGGCTCAAATTTACCTCCAGCTCCAGGCAGTTAAATGATCATAGCTTACCAATAAGTAAAAATAAGACAACCCATACCAGATAAATTGATTCAAAACATTTATTCAGTGGCTCCCAGATACCAGGAACAATCTTATCACTGCCAATCTACTCTGAACAAAACAGATAATAACTCTTGCCCTCACAGCCTTATATTTTAGTGATGGAAAACATATATTAAACTAACAAACAAGTGAAATATACATATATTAGCAGGGAATGTGAACAAGGAGTGTGCATTGTTGGTGAGGATTCTGTGGTTGTTCTTTTAAATGAGGTGGACAGAGAAGGACTGGTTGAGTATAGATGTGAAGATGAGGAGGTAGCTCATTGTCATCTTGAAGAAGAGCTTTTAAGGCAGAGAGAGCAGCATGCATAAAAGCATCACGACTGAAAAATATTGTACAAGTTTGGGAAACATTAACAAGAAGGCCAGGGAGACTAGAACAGAGTGACGGGCAGTCGGATGTCAGAAAGGTACGAAGCACTAGTTAACACAGGGTTTTAGGATTACTGTGACCATAATAATTAGGTTTACCTAAGACTCTTTGGGGTTATTTCTGGTGTCCTGGCATCTGTCCCAATTTAGCATCTGCCCAGGACTTTTGTATTTTAAGTATTGCTATTAATAAATGCATTGCAATAAAGAATGATGATGTGTTTGGCAACCCTCCAATTTCTAAATCCAGCTTTTGCTATGTTATCCTCTTGTAATGTGTAAGACACACGTCCAAGGAACAGAGATCTTACTTTAATAGATAATCATTATACCTAAAATGTGACCAAAAATAAACTCTTTTCCAACGTTTTTTAAACACAAAAACAAGTGACAACTTTTGAAGAATTGGTATCCCTTTTATACCAGTCCATTATGCTGTGGTCTGGGTCGCGGAGCTCTCTGAGAGTTGCAAAGGGGCACAAATATGCCAATCAGCAATGCCTGTGGAGATATTGACAAATCATAGGTTAGTATGTTCATGAAATGTATGTGAGAAAAAGAGCATGAGCAGTTTTACCAAGAACGTATAGTGAGTGGCTTGAATATACTTCCTCAATGTTTTATGTTTCATTAAATATATAGTTTATAAATATTTACTTTTATAATAGATTTTTATTTTGCAATAACACTTTTCAGCAAAAGATAGCTTAAAAATAAAATGTCTTTTAAATGAAAATAATCTGAATTTCAAAACAAAAATAGTTCTCAATTTCTGTTTCTTAAAGAGTTGATGAATACATAATCTGTGTGAAATATTTATGAACATTTACCATCTGCAATGAGAGCGCTAGTGATATCATTGACTATGCAGAAATCAGTAAACACAACTATGCTGAAGAAACATCAGCATCTGCTTTAAAATTAATTGTTAATTCTCTGCCCCAAAGCAATCATTTAATATGCAGAAAGTCCCTTTGCATATCACTCTTTGAAGCATGACTTTTCGTTTAGATCAAATGACTTTTCAAAATTAGTGTTCATTTTCAATTCCAAGTTTCTTTATGTGTATTATTAATGAAGTTATAGCTGTTAATATCTTGACTCCATTAGCAGAAGAACTTTTCCAAAAGATCAAGTAATGCCATTTTTATATCAGAGTGATCAGAATGTTTTAAATGAAACATCTGTTTGTTGTAAAGATGATTTGAATTCAATTCATGCACTCTAAATGAAGTTTTTGGAAGTTCATTTGGATGAGGGCGAGACATTAGATATTAGTGATGGTGCTCTCATAAAATCAGTATAAAAGTTTAGCACTACTGATACAATGATTTCCTTCTGTTTTAATAATTTGAATATAGGTTTTGGTGAAGCACACTATCATGGCAAAAACATGATTTCTAATAAAGTAATGAATTGATTGATAAAAATTGTGCTTTAAATTGGTTGCTCACATCAATTATAATCACATCCAAAGAAATTTTAATATTCTAATAATTAAAATAAAAGCCATAGTTATCATATTGCTTGTATACATGCATACACATATACACACACACATAAATTATTCAGTTATTCTACTGATTCAGTAGTCACCCAGGAACCTTCTGTACCAAAATAATAATAATAATGACTCAAGTTTTAGGTAACTCAAGTAATAAAGTCCTGTAAAAATCTCTCTGGACAACACTCCTTCAGCCAGTCTTTTCCTGCTTATATATACCCTCCTCTTCTATTTAAAATCTGCAACTCAAGGAGCATAAAAGTTTAAGATAATTTAATATAGAGGTAATCAGCATATAGAAATCTACAACTTGAATTATATTATTGGATAACAATGTTGTTCGTAATCAAGACGAGTTTAACCTAATAAACACACTCCGAAAAGACAGATAATTGGATTTGGGATATAATAAATTTGATAAAATTGATACAAATTATATTTGCAACTGTTAAAATCATAAATATCTTGGTGTCTAAGATACTAATCTTCAATTATGTACATGTCATTTCCTGAAAATGGCAGATGTTTGTTGAATTCATAATGTTTTATTCTCCAATTAAATTATTTACTTTTATTTATCTCTTCTTGATGAGTCATATTTTTTCCATTTAGTTACCTTTATGCCTATAGTTAGAATTCTGTGAAATTAAGTTATCCTTTTTTTTTTTTGAGACGGAGTCTTGCTCTGTCACCCAGGCTGGAATGTAGTGGGAGGATCACTCAGCTCACTGCAAGCTCCACCTCCCGAGTTCACGCTATTCTCCTGCCTCAGTCTCCCGAGTAATTGTCATATTTTAAATTATGGTCTCTGACCAGTATTACGCTATAGTAAGATGTGTGCACAGAAGCAGATGCTCTTGAAGGCAAGGAATCTTCAACTTCGGTGTCTCTCCCTTGCAAGGACTCCTTTCAAGACTATAGGAAGGATCTTAGCAATGTGGCTGTATTGCCTTTCTCATTTGAGTTTTTAATATTTTAAAAAGAGGATATTTTAACTACAAGAATTTTTATGAAGAACGTTAGTTAAGCCAGCTCAGTAGTAATGCATAGAGAGGCAAATATATCAATGGAAGATAATTAAGAGCCCTCCCCTATGCCCTGTATATGTATTGGTACTAACTAGAAAAATTGGGCATCAATATGGAAAAATAAAAGTAAAACAGTAAAAAAAAAAGACTTCTGTCTCCATTCCAACTCCTTTTTCATCATACTTTACCTAGTGACTAGTAGCATTGGAATGAGCATGAGCATTTTAGGATTTGACTAAAAGAGGATGAGATCCAATTACATGATTGAATTCTGAGGCTTATAATATGTGGTTCACTGATCATTTTGTGTATGGTTGTTATTGCTAGTTCTCCTGGTGTAAAAATCACTTCCAGGCATATCCCCACTGCCCAGTGTGACTTTACACTGGTTTTCTGACATAAATTTAAAGATCCAGAAGACATGTCTTGATAAAAATGGTCCAGAGCCTGCCTGTTAACAGAATATGTGTATAGTAGGGGAGAAATGAGGTTTGAAATGTACAAAGCTCAAAGCTTATCTGTGGAAAATTCTTCTAACCATCCCATTCAGTTCTCTTTAATGCTTCATCAAAACAGAAGCATTATTCTTCCTGGAATACAGTTAACAATGCTGTATAAACAATTATAAATTTTTATTATTGATGAAAGTTACATGATATTAAATTTATCATTATTCCTGTGCTTGTAGAGCACAGGCTATATCAGCTCCACAACCAGCAGGCATGTTTATGTGTAAAGTATATGTTTTATAAATCTCTATGAAATATCGCCATCAATGAAGATATGTAAAACTCACAATATATCATGTTATTAATATAGCAGTGGTTAATGTATATCATTAATTCAAAGAGTACTTAAGGTTAATCATTGAACAAAAAATTGAAATGCCTGCAAGTCTTACAGCTTGACTGTGACCAAAAAACAAATATTGATTTTCACATATTTTACAATAATACTAAAAATTTACTTTATCAATGATGACTTGTGAAGCTGAGTGGAACATTCCCAATAAATCATCAATTTAAACGTATCTTAAAAATTCATTCTAGAGGAAAAGAAAATCATCTTTTAACCTCAATACAAATATTATTTAAAATTGTATAAAAATGTAAAAACAAAGCATTAGACAGTTTATTAATTTACAAAACTTTGTTATTATTCTAGATCCCATGATATAATGTTTGTAAGCTATCTTAAATTTACAATCTAATGTGATTTTTATTATATATATTTATTTATATATATACATCACTTTTATATAAGTTTATACACATTTATTTTGCATATTTTTTCTTAAAGAGAACCTCAATTTTTATACATAATCAGGATTCACTCTCTTGCTCCTTATTTATCAAAGAGACATCATAGGAGGAAATTAACTTATTATTTTCAATACTCCATGAACACAAGTTCCATGGGTATCTCAAATTCCACATATCTATTACTAAACTAATTTTCTCACCTTTTCCCAAATTTACACACTGTTTTTATTCTCTAACTTGATGAATGAAAAGGCCATTCACTAAAGAACCGCTTTCCCATTCCCTCTGACAGTACATCACTTCAGGCTTTCAAGATTTGTCATCTAACCACTCTCCTAGGATCTATATTTACCCTCCCTACATAATAACCCTTCACTCAATTTCTTCTCACATCAGAACCCCCAATTCATCAGCTAATTAACTTTACCCAAACTTCAAGATTCAACTCATGTGTCTGCAAGTCCACATTAACTGCCCTCAAACATCTTATAGTGACCTGAACTGTGTGTTTTCTTGTCTGCCTTCTCAGTTAAGCCAGTGAAATATTCAAAGGCAAGAATTCTACCTTGCTTTTGAATCTCTGGAATCTAACTCAGTTCCTAGTACATAGTTGTAGTTACTACATTTATATTAAATAATATAGATATATAGATGCAGGTGCCATTTAATTTATAGCTATTCTTTTGTATTTGACCCTAAGCAAAGTATTTTTTCCTCTAGAGAGGTCTAGATGTATTTCCTTTCAAAATACGCTCTTACTTCACACTCTAAGCTAACTCAGTGGAATGATCTGATCTGTATAAAATAAAAACACATTCAAATTGTTAATATTAAAAACATTCACACGACAGAATGGATTTCAGCAAATTTGTCAAACAGTCTTGAGCAACCTAATCACTTGTGCTGCTACATTTTAGAGATTAATTTTATAGACTATGAATTTTGGACCATGAATGGTATATATGTGCTTTCCAATTAGAAGCAATAAGAATGAATCATTTTAACTTCTTTCAAATATCAGGAAGACTGTGTAACTTTTATTTTAATTGACACTGTATCGTATTTTTCTCTTCATTTTCAACTCATTACATCAGAATTGTCTGTCAATTCTCTATGTTTAGTCATGTAACTTACAAGTAATATTTTAAACTGCATTTCCAAACATATATATACACACATATCAGTACACACATAACTTATGCATATTCATTAGTACTTTTAGAGATGGGCTTTCATGTATCATGACCGTAAATTTTACTGCATATTTGTAGCAGTAAATACAGGATGCAAATATTGAGTTCAATTAAATCCCTCCCTTTCTAGTGTAGAAAACAACTTACAGATGAGAGAAAATGACTTTTTAAAAGGTGTTTTGTGTTCTTCGGTGTCAAAAAACAAAATTACAACAAATTTAGTTTAAAGATCTCATTGGCTTATATTTGCAATTCTAGAATTGGGTAACATCTAATTCTATAGAATAGAATGAGTGTTCCAGTGAACTGGGCACAGGAGTTTGACTTTAAAAGCAGAAGAGGGCTAAAGAAAGCAGAAATAAGGAATGAAAGGTGGATTGGTCATTTCAAAGTTACTTTTCTCACAGGGTCAAAACAGAGGGGACTTCCTTATCATGCTAGCTCCGGTGAACTGGGCCCCGTCTGATTGGTTGCTGCAAATCTCCTTTTTTGTTGTTTGTTTGTTTGTTTTGTTTTGTTTTTTGAGACGGAGTCTCTCGCTGTGTCGCCCAGGCTGGGGTGCAGTAGCGGGGTGCAGTAGCGTGATCTCGGCTCACTGGAAGCTCCGCCTCCCGGGTTCCACCATGCCAGGCTAGTTTTTTGTATTTTTAGTAGAGACGGCGTTTCACCATGTTAGCCAGGATGGTCTCGATCTCCTGACCTCGTGATCCACCCGCCTCGGCCTCCCAAAGTGCTGGGATTACAGGCTTGAGCCACCGCGCCCGGCCTATTTGTTTTTTAACTGAACCATTTCAAGTTCAGTTTGACTACATGACACTTAGCACAGTGACTCCATTCTGGTTTGGTCTGGTCTGTTGAGGCCTAGTGCAGAAATTCAGTCTAAAATAATGACCACTCATAATTTTTGTTTAACATCTGTTAGTTAGTTTTTAAATATTAATTTGTATATTTTAAAAATATCCTTAAAGTGTTATAATTTTCCATGCGATAGAAAAAAAAATATATTTTAACAAAATATATTTACAAAAGTGTTTTACTTATACTAATAAAATTATAAATATTTTCTATGTGAGAGCAAGAATATTTCAACTAAATATTAATGTCTATTCACTCAGAAATGACTTTAAAATTTTTGATATTTCTGCCAATATTAATTTTTAAAGAAATATGTACATTAGTCAAGAAAGGAAAAATATTTAGGCTACATCATAGAACCTGTCATTTACTGACCTTTCATTTCTAACTCATTTTATAGTAGGAGGAATATTAAAGTTATTTAATGAAATAACATTATAAGTTCCCCAGGAATAAATATTCTCTCATTTTCTGTGTCTCATGCTCTCTTTTGCCATTTCAGTCTGTGTTTTTCCCTTTCTCTGTCCCTCTCTCCTTCACTTTTAACACACGTAAGCATAAAAGATTTGTTCGAGATTTCCAGAAATAATGAAGTGAATGTTTCACTTATTAATGGTCCACTGGAATATGTATATTTTTCAAATACTCTAAAACTTGGTTGGTTATTATGGTAACAGAATTAAGTTGCACTGGGTTTATAAAGATTAATTCAAATTATTTTTTTGTAACTATCCCACTTATCCACATGGAATGTCTTCCCAAAACAGTGTAAATTCAGCTTCCATACAGTATCTCCAAACTCTCACCGAATTTCTTGAAACAGGTGCATTTCCTAGTTTAACTAAATTTTATAATGTATTGTTGAAATAAAGTACATAATACATTAGATTGGAGGATATTATTGTAATTAATTTTACTTTTAATTAAAATGTTGAAAGAGTCACATTACATTCATGAAACATCAAAATCTACAGAGAAAAACATGAAATAACCTTTCCCCCATTTTGTAATATATGTAACAGAATGAAACTTTGGGGACTATAAATAATTCATGCATGGAGTTTTAAAAGATATTACACCAGCAATAATAATAATAATATCAATGATACCAAGGTATGTATAAATACAGTTTGGGTATTAGTAAATAAGCTGAAAGTTATTAAAAATTGGTTTTCTAGACCATAAATATTGTTTCAAAAACAATGGTAACCTCACAAATCAGAAAACTCAGCCAGATTTTATTGAGGCAATTTTGAATCCATCTAATCTTGTAACTTTAAGAATAATATAGTATGTAACTGTGTACATGCAAGTATAAATATGAATTGAGTAGAATAATCAGAGACAAGTATGCTCCTTTCTGTCTCTAAATGCTTAAATCAGAATGCAGACCTTTCTTAAGGCAAGCTCTTGAAATTATTTTTTTTCTAAACAAGAAGGAGGAAAAAGAGAATTATTGACATATGGTAAAGTCATTTTGGATCCTTCAGCCTTGTGTTCCTTTAATACAAAGAGATATGAATATGTATAATTAAAGTGAGCATTCACCATGCATGGATATGCTGAAAATATTTATGACTCTCATACTGATTTCCTCTAAGTATCAAAAATATCATTTTATAATCTGTAACATATATATATGTACTACTTATAGCCATAGATTTATTTATTTTATATACTTGATCTGTTTCTAACCCATACAGCCACGTTGTATATAAGTGATGGTATTTTTTAATAATAAAATATAAGATTGGAATGAAAAATAATATTTACATACTGAAGTTAAGAATTCTGATTTATGACACTTTCCAAGATTCTGGAATCACTACTATAATTTTCTTTTCTTTTAAAAAAGGTTTTCCTGGTGTGCTTTGTACCTAGTAACAATTAGGTACAAATGAAAATTTACTGCCTTTTCTGTATCTATTTTATCTTAACACAAAGTAAGCCTCTAAATCTTACATGAAATTTTCTGGATTTGTTTTTGGTAATATTAAGCATCACAATTTCCCCACCTGCTCTTTTGTTGTGGTGGTGGTAAGAACAATTAACATAAGATCTACGTTCTTAAAAGCTTTTTACATGTACAAAACAGTATCGTTAACTATAGGAACAGTGTTGTGCAGTGGATCTCTAGAACTTATTCATCTTGCATAACTGAAACTTGGTGGAATGTTATAGTGGTGATTATAGAGCATATATGATAAAAAGAAGCATCTGACAGAGGGCTCTAAACCCAAATAATAGGCCCGCTTTCAAATTTAGCTATTGCAGATACATAGGAAACTCTCTAGGTGAATCAATGCTCTAAAGGCCAACATTGCAAATTCATCATCATTCGTTTTCTTCATAAATCATTTGAACTTTTAATTTCAAAAAAATTCATAAATTGATGCAAATAAATTCAGGACCCGAGCATGATTTCATTGCAAAATGTTTACGCTTATTCATTCTTCACATGGAACACTGTGGAACTGATAGGTAAATAGTACAATACACAGTACAAAAGTTTCCCCAGAGCGAAGTCCTTCCTGACACTCCTCATTTTCTCACTTCTCCCCATTGAAATGGTGACTCGTGATGTGGAAGCCTCATAGCTGCTCCTCATCACAGCCTTCCTGGGTGAAAAGTCAGTGCCATGCTGGACCCTGCATTTTGGCTCTTGCTGAGTCTCTTCGATTTACTTGTCCTCTATCACAGCTGTTTTCCTCTGTACCTTATGTCTCCCATGCTATAGGCAGGTCTCCCAATTGTCCACTGGCTAGTTTCAGATTAGATGCAGAAAAACTCTGCTTACTGCTTGTTAGAAAATTGTGACTATTCTGCCAGAACAGTGCAGGTGGAGGAGGTAGGGAAATCGAGGAGTGGCACTCTGACCTAAAACACACCTATACTACTTTAATAAAGAAAAAAATATAATTAAATTAGTAATAACATGTGAATAGTAAATTGCATTTACATACGCATTTTCTTTATGTGTATATAAAGAGCTCAGCAAACCACGTGGTGTTAATTCCATTCTAAAGTTATGGAAACTGAGGGTCAGAATCACTAGATAAATCCCAAGGATATTATTCAATGAATGAATGCAGTAAGGAATGAATGAGTTTCTAGGGAAAACTGCATGGATTGAATGGATCAAGAAATTGAGATAAAGAGAGGTCAAATTTTCCAATTAGCAATCAATTTACAGAGAGTAAGCTGGTCTGACAGTCACATGGGGTTTATGTTTGGGGGTAGGATGCTGCTGAAGAACCAATGATGATGACAATTTTTAAAGAAAACAAGAATGAATAAGAGATGAAACATCATCATGGAATAGAAGAACAATGGTGAGTCAATTGGATGGTTAGGCTTTCACCAAAAACAGTTAGCTCTGTGGGAAATGTTGCAGCTACTGCCGTGTTTTACAAAGTTTTCTTAAGTTGCAGTGCCAATGTTTGAAAATCTAGGAGGGAGAATCAAATTGCTACAGAAATATAGCTGGAAAAGAAGCTGACTTAAGAAGAATTTAAAACCATAAATGTTTAAGAATAATTACTAATTTAAACAATGATTTAAGACTTTTCTCTTAAAAAAAAAAAAAAAAAAAAAAAAAACAGAAATTTTGGGTTTTATATGCAAGTGCTACCAGTTTTCAAAGAACTTCAATAACTATACAAATTCTTCCACAAAAATAGTAGAAGGGGGACTACTCTGCAACATATTTCATGAGGCAGTATAATTTTAATTTTAAAAAGTAGATAAAAGTGGTATGAGGAAGAAAAATATGTCAATTTGTTCATAAACATCGATGCAAAATTTCTAAATAAAATATTAGTAAAGAAATTCAATTATCTTAAAAATATTAATACACAAGAATCAATTCGGGTGCATGAGAGGATTGCAAGCATGGTTTAATAATGCAGATATATATAAATGTTTATTCTCACACTAACCAATTAAAGGACAGAGACCTTGTCAAATCTCAAAAATGAAGAAAAACTTAATATTGACGTATAGTAAAAATTTTTATTGTGATAGGAGTAGAAGGGAAACTTGTTAACCTCATAAAAAATCTCCATCAAAAAAAAGGAAAGTAAAAAGAAAGAAAAATAAAATCTCAATAGCAGATATCCTAAATGGGCGGATTCCAAAAGTAATTCTTAGCTTCAGGAGCAAGATCTGGATATTCACTATGAATACTCCTATTTAACAATATGTTGGAATTCTGTCAAGGAAAAAGAGACAGGGAAATAAATAACAATTACAAGGACTGGAGATTACTAATAATACTATTGCTATTAACAAATGCCACAATTACATACATAGAAATTCAAATGTATCCACAAACAAAATGTAAGCAATAGAAAAACAGTGATAATGTGATTATTTATAAAATTAATGTGTAACAGTCGAATATGTTTATATACACCAGCAACAAAAATGTTAATGTTATTAATAAACATAATTTTTAAATGTTTAAAATATCAACAAAAGCTACAAACAACCAAGAATAAATCTAACAAAATATGTGCAAGACCTGTTAGCACAAAATTTAAATCTTTGTTGAAGGATTTTAAAGAATATCTAAATAAATCAAGCAATACTACATTCATGAATAAGGAAACTTTATTCATATTATACATGTGTTATTGCTTCCAAAATTAATATATACTTTTAATGCAACTTCAGTCAAAATCATGATTGATTTTTCTTACTATTATCTTAATTTTTATGAAATATGATGAGTTTAAATGATAAGAAAATAAAAGAAGAAATAATTGGTAAGATTCTTCATGCCCTGAGATACGGACTTACTGGAAAACTATAGTAATTGTGAGAGTTTGGTACTAGTGCAGAGATGGACAAAGTCGTGAGTAAAACACAATAGAGAATGCAGATAGAAATATACCCATATGTGGAAGTAATATTTATCATGGACTTTGCATAGTAGAAAATTGAATTATTCAATAAATGAAAAGATGGATAAAAAATAAATAGAAAAAAAAATGCTGCACTACAGCTAAAAGGAAGGATGAAAGGGAGTGAGAAAGGAAAAAAGGGAGGACCAGAGGCCAGGATAAAGGAGAGATGGGAGAAAGTGGGGAGAGAAGAAAAGAAAGTACTTCACACCACATCAAACTAAGAATTTCTATGTCGAAAGTAAAACTGACATTTTAAGAGAGTATATGTGAGTTTTGAGCTCTGAGTAAGGAAGCTTGTCTTACAGAAGACTCGTAACCACTTATCAAAGGGATGATGAAATTGAATATTAAAACTAAGTTCTTATTCATTACAATGAACGTAAAAGAAGAAACTTTAAATTTGTAGAAGATATTTGAAAACAATTATCAAAAAAGGACTAAAATCAAAGACATGTAAAAATTTTTTAAAAACCAACAAGGTAAAAAGGAATAGATAATAGAAACAAAAAGGATAAATAGGCATTTCATGAAAGTAAGAAATAAATAAAATGAAAAAGTGTGACAAGTGTTAAAGAGAATGGATTTAATAGAGCACATCCATTGTACATTGGTGCAACTTTTTTGTGAAAAACATTGACCTTATCTGGTGAAGTTGCATATTAATATGCATTACTCTAAAGTGGCCACTGCTCTTAAGCACTAAGAAGTATGTACAGGCATACCTTGGAGATATTGTGAGTTTGGTTCCACACCACCACAATATGTGAATATCACAAATTTTTTGGTTTCCCGGTACATATAAAAGTTATGTTTATACTGTTGTCTATTAAATTTGCAATAGCATTATGATTTAAAAATGTATATACCTTAACTTAAAAATAATTCATTGCAAAAAAATAGTAACAATCATCTGAGCTTCCAGGGAGTCATAATGTTTTCTCTGGTAGAGGGTCTAGCCTTGATGTTAATGGGAACCAAATGATCAGAATGGTGGTTGCTGAAGGCGATGTGACTCTAGTAGTTTCTTAAAATAAGACAACAATGAAATTTGACCCATTGATGAACTCTTACTTTTATAAAAGATTTCTCTCTAGCATGTGATGCTATTTGCTAGCATGTTACACACAGTAGAACTTCTTCCAGAATTTGAGTCAGTCTTCTCAAATCCTACTGCTGCTTTATCAATTAAATTTATGTAATAATCTAAATCCTTTGTTACCATTTCAACAGTGTTCACAGCATCTTTACCAGGAGTAGATTCCGTCTCAAGAAACCCCCTTTTTTTGCTTATCTCTAAGAATCAATTCCTCATCCTTTCAAATTCTATGATAAGATTTCGGCAATTCAGTCACATGCAGGCTCCACTTACAATTCTACTTCTTGCTATTTTTATGATATCTGCAGTGACTTCCTCCACTGAAGTCCTGAACCCTTTAAAGTCATCCATGAGGCTTAGCATCAACTTCTTCCAAACTCTTGTTAATGCTGATATTTTGACCTCTGTCCATGAATTATGAATGTTCTTAATGACACCTAGATTATTAAATCCTTTTCAGAGGTTGTCAATTTACTTTGCCCAGATCCCCAAAATGAATCACTGTCTATGGCACCTATAGCCATATGAAATGTAGTTCTTAAATAAGACTTGAAAGTTGAATTACTCCTTGATCAATGAGCTGCAGAATGTATGCTTTGTTTGCAGGCATGAAAACAACATTCATCTGTTTGCACATCTCCCTCAGAATATTGGGTGACCAGGTACATTGTCAATGAAAATAACATTTTGAAAGGAATCTTTTTTTTTTTTTTTTTTTTTTTGAGAAGTATGTCTCAATTGTGGACTTAAAATACTCAGTAAACCATGCTGTAAAGAAATGTGCTGTCGCTCAGGCTTTATTCTACCATTTATAGTGCACAGGTAGAGTAGCATAATTCTTAAGGGCCCTAGGATTTTCAGAATGGTAAATGAGCATTGGCTTCAACTTAAAGTCATCAGCTTCATTAGACCCTAACAAGAGAGTCAGCCTGTTCTTTGAAGCTTTGAGGCCAGGCATTGACTTCTCCTTTGTAGTTATCAAAGTCCTAGATGGCATCTTCTTCCATTAGAAGGCTATGTTGTCTACACTGAAAAATTGTTGTTTAGTGTACCACCTTTATCAATAATTGTAGCTAGATCTTCTGGATAATTTGCTACCACTTCTTCCTCAGCATTTGCTGTTTATGCAGCTTCTTTCCTTAAGCTTCAGGAACCAACATCTGCTTGCATCAAACTATTTTTCAGCTTCCTCACATCTTTCAGCCTTCATAGAATTGAATAGAGTTAGGAGCTTGCTCTGGATTTGTCTTTAGCTTAAGGGAATGTTGCGGCTCCTTGGATCTTCTGTCTAGACCACTAAAACCTTCTCCATATCAGCAGTAAGGATGTTTCGCCTTCTTGTTTGTGTATTCACTGCAGTAGCACTTTTAATTTCCTTCAAGAACTTTGCCTTTGCTTTTACAACTTAGCTTACAGGCACAAAAGGGCTAGCTTTTGGCCTGCCTATGCTTTTGACATGCTTTCCTCATTCAGCTTAATAATTTCTAGCTTTTGATTGAAAGAGAAATGCAACTCTTTGTTTCACTTGAACACTTAGAGGACATTGTAGGGTTGTTAATTAGCCTAATTTCAATACTGTTGTGTCTAAGGGAATTGAGAGGCCTGAGGACAGGAAGAGAAACAGGAGAATGGCTGGTGGGTGGAGCAGTCAGAACACATACAATATTAGCGATTAAGTTCTCTGTCTTATATGGGCGTGGTTCATGGCACCTCAAAACAATTACTCTAATAACTTCACAGATCACCATAACAGATGTAATAATAATGAAAAAGTTTGAAATATTGTGATAATTACAAAAATGTGACACAGACACCAAGTGATCATGTGCTGTTGGAAAAAATGGCACTGATAGACTTGCTAGAAGCAGAGTTGCCACATTCAAGTTGTAAAAACTGCGGTATCTGCTAAGCTCAATAAAGTAAAGAGCAATGAAATGAGGTATGCCTGTACAAGAATGCACTTTTTGCAAGAATATAAAGCAAACCAATTGAAATGCCCATTGACATGGATTTTAAAAGACATATAAGTGGTATTTAACACAGCAGTAGGAGTTAAAAGAACTTCAGCTACATGTGGAAAAAGCTTCAGCTACAACATAAATGAATCTGAGTACCAGTGCTAACTGGGAAAAGTAGAAAGACACATACCGATCATGTCAGACACATGGTAACTCAGTATTCAGAATAGCGCTCACCTTTGTAAATTGGAAAGAACAGTGCTATAGGGAAAGAAAACAGAGAAATATGTAAATTATTGGAAATGTTCTACCTCCTGGAATGGGCAACTGGTACGTATGTGTTTATTCTATTGTACATATATTAGTATAAGCAAAACAATAAGCATTAGAACCGAAGAAAATATTTGCAACATGTCTCACAAAGGTTAAATATCCACAATATAATAAATGAGAAAATGCATGAAAGTTTCCTGTTCTAAATATCCATGGATATTATAATCAGATGATGGGTTTTAGTAATTTTTATATATATTATATTATATTTATGCAGTGTTGGTATTACCTTGACAAAACTTTTTTAAATGATGCAAATTTAAATGCAAAGATTGCTATAATATGCAAAGAGTTTGTAAAGTATTATTAAAAGACAACTCGCCCAGCGCAGTGGCTCACACCTGTAATCCCAGCACTGTGGGAGGCCGAGGAGAATGGATCACATGAGGTCAACAGTTTGAGACCAGCCTGGCCAACATGGTGAAACCCTGTCTCTACTGAAAATACAAAAATTAGCCAGGCGTGGTGGCGGGCACCTGTAATCCCAGCTTACTTGGGAGGCTGAGGCAGGAGAATTGCTTGAACCCAGGAGAAGGAGGTTGCAGTGAGTCGAGATTGCACCATTGCACTCCATACTGGGCAACAAAAGCAAAACTCCATCTCAAAAAATAAAAATAAAAAATAAAAAGACAATTCAACAGAAAGAAAGGTGCATCTTTGAATGTTCTTTGCATAGGAGAGGTTACACATCTCCAGGAAATGTATAAAAATATGTTCAACTCACTAGTAAACAGGGAAATGTGATTTTACAACAAATAAAAAGACATTGGTTTTCACTCATTATTACAGAAATATCATAAAGTTGTTCATATGTAGTGTTTTGTGGTTGCAAAGAAATGGACCCTTGCGTATTTGACAGTGGGAGCCATTGAGAGGGATATAATGATGTAATGGAATATTTTTCTCTAGAGTGGCCTTCAAAACACATGCGCACGTTTACACAAATGTTCTTCAAATAATGTTAAATACAATACTTTTTTGTAATAATGAGACACCAGAAAAAGCTTAAAAAATTCATAAAAAGAAATCATTTATTGTATCTTGTAGTGTGTGCACTTATTACAAAACATGATGCAGTGCTTAAAAATAATAATCTGACAGAATGCCACACGTGACATCTGCATATGTTATACACTGATACACAAAGTTCTCTAAGACATATTTGAAGTTAAAATAAAACCACACAAGTTAATGAACAGTATGTATAGCACAATTTTATTCGTGTTGAACATATATGTGTAATACAGACATGTATGAATATTTGTATATATAAGTACGTAGAAAAATTCCTTGGATAGTTGCATATTATATCACTGTCAGTTGTTATCTTTGGGACAAGGGAGGTGAAGGGACACATACCAAAATTTCTGTCCTGTTTCAATTTTTTATTGCAATAAAGTAGGCTATGACTGTATAGCTGGCTACATTACCTGCCTTTGTTGCTTTTCACAAGGTAGGTTGCATTATTAAGCACACTGCATGCAGTAACAGCAGAAGCAGTGGGTATTTATGGCAGCTGACCCAGCAATTAGGCTGGAGTGTTCCTGGATGGAAAACGCTGTCAACCAGGTCAAAATACAAGGTGAAACCTGACTCCTACTTGCAGATTCTCAGTCAAAAGAAAAGTTGGCTAGAACCCCAGTTGCAGTCTGATCAATTTCTCCCAGTAATGGAGAAAGTACAAAATTGTTAAAGACATATTTACTGACATAACTGTCACATTTATATATTCACTCAAAAGATAATTTTGGATTGAAGAAATTTATTAAGTGAAATAATGTAGTATATGTCATTCTGGGTTATGTGAACTGCAAATCACATGTAGGAGAATATCTTAATGAAAATTATTATGATTTGCTAATTTTATTCTTAAAATTTTAGAGTTTATTAAAGAAAAATAGAGTATATTCATTATGGAATCTAGAATATATAATTACAAAATATTTTTAAATTATAGAATCTTGAATATATAATTATAAAATAGGATTAAAGCTATGTAAGTTATGACTGAGATATTTTAGTTTTTATAAAATAAAAATATATTTCATCAGGTAAAATGCTAATGATACAACACTGAAAATATCTTATTTTTAAACTATTAATCATGTGCCATAACATGCTTATTTTTCAGGTTAAACTTTTTCCGTGATGTCCCTGACTTCAGAGTGTTAGCCTGTGGTGGAGACGGAACCGTGGGCTGGGTTTTGGATTGCATAGGTAATGCAGACACATACTTAACATGACTGGGGAGAGAGCAATAGCTTTAAATCCTGTTTCATCTATGTATCTATTGCTTGTATCATTATCTTTGGAAGCAGTGATATAATTGGACATCTGGAGGTTTGTACACTATTTACTGGTTTAACACATTATTCTATAGTCCAAAAATTTAACTGGCAAAATAGTTTACAAGTATCTAGAAATCCTTCCTTTCTAATCCACTTCTTACAGTGTTTACCAAATTTTCAGAGTTGTTTTCAAATGCGGCTCTAGGAAATCAGATTGTTTGTGTGCCCCAGACAAGGAACTGAAGGAGCAGTCTTAGTATTTGTGATAAAGTCTGTGCCAAATTGGTGTTCTTACATTATTAAAACATGGACCCTCAAAATCTTACCCTCTGTATACATTCATATTGTTATCATCCACCATCATCATCATCATAGCTAATTTTTATTCATCATGTTGTCTTGTTTATTCCTCACAACTCTATGACACAGATAGTATTAATAATCCCATGTAGAGATAGAGAACCTAAAACTTGGTAAAAGTAAATAACTACAACAAAGTCTTATAGTTGTGAACTGAGAGAGCTGAGATTAGAACCCACAGTTAAACCTTATTCTATATTGCCTCTCTATTTAAGTTGAAAAAGCTTGATTTTTATAAGCAAACACCACAAGAACATCACTGACAATGTAAGATAAGTATGCAGCACAAGAAAAACTATAAATTCAGGAAAATTATTTGGTTTTTCAGATATAGTCAGTTGTCGGAACTGGTTACTAGTTAGAAAAAGAGATCATGAATAGGCCTTTATGAGGAAATAAATCCAAAACAAATATTGACTCTCTTTGGTCTCATTTCAGTTACTGCATTGATCAATTCTTTGTTTAAAACAGGCCCTTTCATAGAACGAATTGATTCAAAAGAAGTTTTACCTTCTGTATAAATTGAAACAGACACCTATTTAGTCAATGCAGATAACATTCTGTCTTTGCATACGCTAAAAATATTCAAATTAAAAATAAATACATGTTGGCAACACTTTTGATAAGGATCTAACAGCTTTAATCTACTAATATTTGATTTAAAAAGCAACAGTGAAAATTCTGATCTGGCCTTCCATTAAACAATGTAGATCGTATTTACATGTTTTATCTGAGAAGACAACAGAATTCAAGAACTACAAAAGTTAATGAGTTAGTTGGAAAAGTATCTGAGGACTTGTAAGGATTTTAGAGGAAAAATAGCAGGAATTCTTAGCTTGTTTTAGCCCTCAGAATCTTGTCGTTGGCTATTTCATTGTGACATGTCCCTACATTATCTAGCCCCTCTATCCTACACACATACATACACTGATTTTGAGGGGCTAAGGAGGAAGAAAAAATAAAAGAAAGTAATATACATTTGTGAGATTAATTCAAGGCATGCGATGATTCAAGCCAAAGCATATGGGATGTCAGCGGCAGAGATCTTTACTGCTCTGAACCCAAAGCATTATGTGATGTAAAGATTAATCTCATGGAAAACCTGCTGATCTCGGTGTACTCCAGCTGTTAACGTTGTGTTCCGTTTGCTCTGACACAAAGCAGCACCATGGGTGGGAAAAAGTCAAGGACATTGTTAGCAATTTACTCACTTCTATAATTCAACAGTTTGCAAATATTTTATTCCTCTAAGTAAAATGTACCTGGAATTGATGTTGCAAAAGGACTTTATATAGGAACCTACACATCCATCCTAGTTGTGTCTCTGTAATGTAATCTTATGCTGTATATAATAATATCCCTGAGGATTGTAATTGAGACAAGACACACAACAATTTTTAGTTCAGTTAAGATATTTAAAAAGCTTTCCTCTTGCCTGAGTTTTGAAAATTCCATCATTCTGTGAATAATAGTATTTGTGTTTTATCAATTGCTACAAATGTTTACAAATTATCCATAATTCATTATGGTATATATCTTAAAAATACCATTATGTTTTGTTTATGAGTACCTATTGAAATTCCTTCATTTAATGTCATCAGCCTATCTTTCTATTTCCATTGTTTTATTTGAATTTGAAATTTTCTTTATTTGTATTTTTTTTTTTATTCTGCAGAAAAGGCCAATGTAGGCAAGCATCCTCCAGTTGCAATTCTGCCTCTTGGGACTGGCAATGATCTAGCGAGATGCCTGCGATGGGGAGGAGGTAAAGCAGCTGCAACAACAAAAGCAGAAACAGTACACAACACCCTTTTCCCTTGCAAAACAAAAAGAAAAAAAAAAAAAAAAAAACAAAGAAAAACCATATGATTTCAGTGAATATAACAGATGTGGTATATATAATATATCATTTTGAGCAATAGTCTTGGATAGAAGAACAAATAGTGGTCAAAGAGACCATGGGTATTGGGTTTTAATGTGGTATTAATTACAGACTTAAACTAGATGAGTGCAAGTTTCCAAACATCTCTGGTTTTTGTTTTTGTTTTTTTATTTTCTGTTTTTATTTTTTGTTTTGATTTTTTTGTTAGAAAATAAGGTACATATGGATGCACTTAATTTTTATATTTTTAATTTATAAGTTTGGTGGTAAAATCACAAAGGAAAAATGAAAAGCTTAACAAATTAGTTTCCCAAGAGTGAATACGTTAAATAATACTCAGTTTTTAAGACTCACTCTGTGCTAGCCAGCTGTGCTCTGCACTTTGGATACAGAGTTGACAAAATAAAAACAAAAATACCTTAACTTTTAGTGGCACATAAAATCATATGTGAGACTTTACACTAACAAGTAAACAGATGATCATTGTAAGGAAAGACATCACTGAGGATATGACATAGGAAAAAAAAAAAAAAAAAAACCTACTAGCTAGATAATGACACAGCCATGTAAAGCTGGGTGTGAACTTCATAGGCAGAGGGAACATCGAGTTGAAAAGCCCAAAGGTGGCAAGGCACTTGACGTATTCAAGAAACTGAAACTGAAATAGCGTGGATGGAGTAGGGTAAGCAAGAGAGAATATTTTGAGATGAGGTCTTAAAACATTTTGCAGAGTCACTAATAGGCTATATTTATCTGAAGATCACTGAACACCACCAGATAAGATCACTAAACACCACCAGACTTTGGTAAAGAAACAGGACTTGAATGCTAAATATTTTTAGCATCAAAGCTCATTTAGAGAAGTTTGAAAAGTGTCTACTAAGACAAGGTGAACAGAGTCCCTGGAGAGCTTGTTAAAAATACAGTGGCCTGACCCCACCCCAGACGTGCTGAATGGAAATATCTGGAGTTGGGAACTGAGCAGATGATTTTTTTTTTTAAACAAAGTCCCTAAGTAACTCTGATTTACAGCAAAGTTGGAGAACAATTCCATGAATATCTGACCAACTAGCTCTAAGCTGTGTACATGCTTGACTAAATCAAGAGCTTAGTATGTAATCTATTTGGGATTTTCAGTAAGAATATACTTAAGGAGTATTTTCATGAGTTGCATTAGAGTTCATGAAATCTAAAGAAATGAATAAAGACATCACCATTTCTGATAAGATACTTGTATTTGCCAGTGTTCATACAAGTGCATTGATTGAAAAGAAAGAAAATATGTGTGTCTTCTTGCCATAATCTTCGGTAACATATATTTGATGTATATGAAAATTAGTAATTTGATTTTTGTTTCCAAATTAACAAATGACCTAAATGTCAAATTTGATAAAGAAGTCCGTTTTTGGCATACTCTAATCATTCTTGTGAAACCGCATACAAAGTACTAACAATGGATAAAGGCAAGGACATGTGTCAAAGTATCTATTAGTGTTGAATTCTCTGTGAGTGTCTGATATGTGTTGGCACTGTTCTAGGTACTAAATATACAGTGAGGAAATAAACAAATGGCTTCTATCCTTCTAGAGATTACATTTTCATTGAGTATAATGGATAATAAATCAAACAATAATGAAACGTATAGTTATAAAATGATATCAAGGAATCAGAAGAATGAATAATAGGATGAACTATCTAGCTTGATGGGAAAGAAGGTCTCTCTGAGGAGGTAACATTTAAGCTGGACCTAAAATATAAGAAAGAGGAGAAATAGCTCTCTGTGTTTCAAGGACTGAAGGGAGGAATGCAGGTGGGGTTGCTGAAGAAGCAATGCAGTGGTGGGCAATTAGGAGTGGTGAGTATTATGACTTTGGAAAGATAATTGGGAGCCAGATAATGCAGGAATTTGTTTGTTATTCTAAGGGTTTTATTTGATTGAATTTGGCATGCAAAGTGAAGCTTTGAAAGTCTCAGAAGCAGAGTAACACACTGACACATTTTCAAAACAGATTAATTTGGGGGTAGAAAATAAACTGGTCAGAAAATGTGAAAACATGCAGAACCATAGTTCTCCAAATGAGAACTTCTATTATAGCTGTTCTAATTACATAATAAAGTGAGTAGACTAGAGCTTGCATGATGTAAATCAGGCAAGTAGACAAACTGGAGGTACATATTCAGGCTCAGTTTAATTGTACTTACCAGTGGATTGGTTAGGAGTTTTAGGGAAAGCAAGGTATCAAGATGCCCAAGTTTAGCAATTAGGGAAATGAAGATGCCATTTGCTAGAGATTATTAACAAAGAAATATGCTTTACAGTGGGATTATTTCTTGACAGATGTGTAACTTTGAGCACATTACTTAAAAACTGGCTGTAGATTCCTCATCGAAGAAAATAATAGTGTGTACCTTGTAGGTTCTTGTGCTAAACTGATAAATTGTTTGCACAGTGTTTGTATTAGTTTGTTCTCACACTGCTCTAAAGACATACCCAAGACTGGGTAATTTATAAAGAAAGTTTTAATTGACTCACACTTCCAAATGACTGGGAAGGCCTCAGGAAACTTACATTCATGAAGGTGAAGGAGAAGCCAAGGCATGTTTTACATGACAGCAGGTGAGAGAAGCAAATGAGCAAAGGGGAAGTAGTCCCTTATAAAACCATCAGATCTCATGAGAACTCACTCACTACCACCAGAACTGCATGGAGGAAACCACCCTCATGATCTAATCACCTCCCCCCAGGTCCCTCCCTTGACACATGGGGATTATGGAGATTACAACTAAAAATGAGATTTGAGTGGAGACACAGAGCCAAACCATATCAATGTTTGTGTTAGGAACTTTATGCAGTTGCAGTAATTATTATTATGCTTAGTATTTGTAGAAGAAAGTACTTCATTCCACCATTAATCATTTGGTTCACTTAAGATTCAGGAAATCTTTTGACTTGAAGCCTCTTTTTTATAAGCATATATTTTCATATTTTGGAAAAGTTGACACTGTAAGTCTATAGGATATCCTAGCTTAATTAGCATTATTTTTGTAAATTTCTGGCAATCATTAGTCTCTCTTAACAACAATTTAATGGCAAGGAAAATCTTGTTAGTGTAAACTGAGGAGGTAAGTAATAGTTGTAAATGGGACACACTTTAATACAAATTTGTTGTTACATTTCTTTATGTGATTTTCATTTGCAACAATTTCTATGACTTTTTAGATTCAGTCATTATAACATCATATCATTAAATATAAAATAAATATTAATTATGTTTTCATTTTGTTTCTTAGCCTGGAGTGATTACAGGCTTTAAATCAAAATAATAAAAGTAAAATAGCGTTGTTCTTTTCTATAAAAAAGCATATTTAGTGGATTTGATTTATCTTTTTAAAAATCATGATCTTCTTGGGTATAGGAATCCTATTAATAGTTACACATCATTATTTAACAATCTTGAGCATAGATACATACAAGAAGTAGGGAAAAGATATTTGTTAAATGGGGGACTACAGTTTAGAGTTCATCTATATGAATCACTTCTGAATTGCAGATGTTGTAATTCTCAAGATTTATTTATTGCCTCTTTCTACTTTTGCTTGGCTAGAAGACAGATTTAAACTAGCCTTTTTCATGTTTAGTCATAAAAATCCCTGTACTCATATCTAGTGGTAAAGATTTTAAGCTGAGTGACCCTGCTGCAATCTAGCTGTGGTAATTGATTTTCATTACATTCATTCCTCTCATGTTCTCTCCTGGTTAGGTTGCTGTTCCTACATTGTTCCAGTGTTATGTTGGACAGTGCTGCTATTAACCTGAGACATGACTGAGAACAAATTCAACATTTCTTAAAGCATTATTATTTACTTGTATTTCTGCTAATTGTGTATATGTATACACATACACACACGATACTCCTGTATTATAATATATATTATTATATGCAAATTAATTTATGTCTAAAAACTATCAAGCTTATTCTGAAATGAAAGCAGAATTTGGAAAATAGATGAATATATTTAAGTGTTTTTATTTAATTCAGTAGGTAAAATAATATATATGTATATAATTTATTTGTGGAGCTATTACTTCTTAAAAGAAATTAACAATTAGAAATGAATTAAACATTTAGAATAAGGTAGCACTATTAAGAAACATGAAATATTAGTAAATATAATTATCATAATCTTGCAGTTTAAACCATTCAGTGTTTTGCCACTGAGTATTGTTATATGCATATTATTAATACAGCTTCAAATTATACTATAAGACATATGATAGCTTTTGAAATAATATTTAATGTTTTCAATGTTTATGTAATCATTACTTATTGTACCCTTTACTGTATGTATTAAATAGCATGTAATTACTTTTTAAAACTGTGTAAGGTAAGAAGTGATGATGGGCTCCAGAAGAGATATTTCTAGTTTCTGGTGGCCTTCACCTTCTAATAGTTAATTGAACAGATACACCTTAAGTGTAATGTATTCCTCTTTAGGGAATTTTGGCATATAAGAGTGCCTGTTTTCTTTTAACCCAATGAGTTTATTCAATGATATGTATGCTAATAGTTCTAATGAGGACTCATAGCCTCTGGCATTTCCTTGTTCAACAATTAAATAATGAACAGAAAAAAGCAAAATCTGAAAATATTGTTCCAACTCAAAATATCATTTTAGGACTGTATGTGTGCTTTTATATGGGTGAAGAGAGAGATGATTTAACTTAGTACAATATTTCAAATTCTGATGGTATCATCATCAGTAGTATAATATTATTGAGAACTTTCTATTTTCTGTTTTAGGCCTCATGTACTGAGATCTTTTTAAACATTATCTTGCTTAATCTTCACAAGAAACCTAAGTTTTTGACAGGGAAGGAAACTAATGTTGAGGGAGATTAAGAAACAAAAACAGTAACTCTGTCAGGTTTAGGCTGCAGTGATAACTATAATGTTATATACCTACAGGTAAATTGAATATTGAGAATGCAATATTGACAAGACTTTTATTTTCAGGTCATGTTGACCATCTATCATAGATTCATTAAAAAACTGATTTGTTGAGCATTTACTCTATGGCAGGCTTAAGAGGAACCTGTAGTGAGAAAAACACAAGTAACAGCAATGTGGTGTACTAGTTCTAAGATAGGGCCAGTTTTGAGAACTGTGTGTAGGGGACTGCATGAGGGGCATCTGAGCTATTATTTTGAAAGGGTGATTTCCAGAATGAAGTGCTAGCAAATTTATTAATTTTATTTAAATTTATTGTTTTAAAGATGGAATATTGCTCTGTTACCCAGACTGGGATACAGTGGTACAAACATAGCTCACTGCAGCCTGAAACTCCTGGCCTCAGCCTCCTGAGTAGCTGAGACTACAGGCATAAGCAGCAGCACTGGGAAGAAGTATTAGCAAATATAAAGCCGTGCCAAGGAAATAGATGCAAAGCAACCAAAAAGAAATGGGGTACCCTGAGTAGATAGAATAAGAAACAAAATTTTAAAACAAAGAGTAGGACCTTTGACCTAAATTGAAAGTTTTATATCACTAGAGATGAAAAGGTGAGAGAGTAAGAGAGTGATGGAAAGGAAAAAGTCTAAAATGACATCCACATTTTTGACTTTTGCAACTGGGTAGAGAATGATGTCTTTGCGAAGTCAGCTGCACATAAGGAAGATATGGAAGCAGAGAATTCATTCAATTTTGAATCTATTTATATAAAATTTTGTGGGGTATACAGTAGAAATGTTCACTTGGCAGTTGTATATGCTGAGAATTGGCACCACAAAAGAGAAGAGAAATACAGTACGCGTTACAAATTAAAGTTGAGAATTAAATATGGGTATCACTATAATGTTATAATTAATTCTTCATTTTGTTGTAGAATGTGCTTCAAAATCATTATTTATCTTTAGAATATTACATATGCATAAACACACGGAAACATAAAAGTACAGCTTTTTTATTTGGTTGGAGTTCTTTTCTCAAGGTATTTTTTTTTTTTCCCCGTTAGGTTATGAAGGTGAGAATTTGATGAAAATTCTAAAAGACATTGAAAACAGCACAGAAATCATGTTGGACAGGTGGAAGTTTGAAGTCATACCTAATGACAAAGATGAGAAGGGAGACCCAGTGCCTTACAGTATCATCAATAATTACTTTTCCATTGGCGTGGTAAGATTTTCCACTAAATTTTACCTTTATACCTGTACTGGATAATCACAGTAAGAAAACTTTCACACTATGAAAATTTACTGATTATAAATAATTGATTTTACCTTGTGCCATCAAAACATCTCTTCTAATAGGCAATTATTATTGCTCTAATGACTAATTATTATTTTTATCATCACTTACTAATTTAAAGTAGGAGTATCAGCAACTGACATATTTTTCATGTTTTAAAGTATAGTCTTTGTAACTGGTTTATTTGTGTTACCAAAATGAAGCTTAGAATGATTTAATATACTTACAAGTTTTAGAGTATAAGCTAAAGCTCCATATTGTTGAAAATGTGAATATATTGCATTAAATTTTATCTTACTTTGAGATTTATTTTATAAAATCATTATAGCTTACTAAAAATCTAAGAAAAGTCTACAAAAAATCCTGCTACTATTCTCAAGTGATTAATAAGTCAGAAGGCTGACTTTTCACTTCATTTCTTTTAGAATCTTACACAGAGTAAAATATTATTTGGCAGTTGAAATAGTTGTTAAAATTTTAATCCTAAAGGAATAATTTTAACAGTGATTATATGTATTTTTAGCCAACGATTATGAAATCTAAAAATATATAAAGCATTACATTCCATTTAATGTATGTCACACCATGCTAATTTTATGTCATGTCACATCACACACACACACACACAGTAAAAGGCTATAAAAAGGCTACTAGAATATAGAAAACATTGGTTGTGTCCATGAACTTAAGAGGTAAGCTACCTGGGTAAGAATCTTTAAGCAAATTATTTAATCTCAGTATCTCAGTACCATGCTGGTTATTATTTCCTCTCTCATAGAGTTACAAATATGATTGTACATTTAAAGAATCTTATAGAATGGTAGATAATAAAGGCTAAATATACAATGGTTACTAATACTGTAATGACTATTATTATTTGAAAGAAGAATGCAATGTCTCTTGATCCAGAGAAGCCCTCCTATTCACACTGGTATAAAAACAGTATTTTTGAGGGCTTTCTTAGTGTATCACTTACACACAACCTAATTCACTCATTGTAAGTGTACTTTTTAATGATTTTAGTAAATTAATCCAGTTTTAGAACATTTCTATTATGCAAATCAGAACCCTCATGCCCGTTTTTATTCAATCTTGGCTGCTTTTCCCAGTTTCAGGAAGGAATTGATTGGCTTTCTGCCTCTAAGATTCGTCTTTTATGGACATTCTGTATTTCAAAATATCCAAAATCTCACAAATAACCGCTAAAGGACTTACTCATGTAACCCAATACCACCTGTATGTACCTCAATAACTTATGGTAAAATAATTTTTAAAATCACACAATATAGGACTTTTGCATCTGGAGTCTTTCACTTAAGATAAAGTTTTTGAGTTCATTCATGTGAACTGTATAAATACTGTTTTCCTTTTTTGTTGTTGAATAGGATTCTGTTGCATGGAGATATCAGATATTACTTATCCCTTCATCAATTGATGGACATTTTGATTGTTTCCAATCTTTAGATATTAATGATGCCAATCTCTTAAGTCTCTTAGGATTCTTTGTTTGTTTTGGTTACTAGACTTTTTAACTCCTGAATTTCTACTTGGTTCTTTTGTTTATAATTTTGTATCTTTCATTAACGTTTTCTATTTGGAGAGTCATTGTTGCTATACTTTATTCTTTAAATGGTGTTTCTTTTAATTCTTTTGACATATTTATAATATATGTTTTGAAGTATTTATCTGTGAAGTCAAACATCTGTGCCCCATCAGAGACCTTGCTTGTTTGCTTGTTATTTTCCTAAAAGTGTGACACATTTTCCCATTCTTTTGCATATATCCTTGTTTTTTGTTGAAAACTGAAAATTGTTTATATTTTTAATTCCCTGGATTTTTATTTGCCCACAGTGGTTATTATTGTTCCTATGTTTGTCTATTTAGTGACTTGCCTGTGGAGCCTTTCTTTCTTATGGTGTATATTGCTTTGCTAGAGGTCACCACTGTGTCAAAATGGTTGTCTAGAGATTGTACTCAAACACTTCGAGCCAGTAAGTCTTCTTTTCTTTGTCATCACATCCATGTGTTCATTGAAGAATGTATTCAAAGTTCAGGCAATTAGAAATCACCTTCAGCTTTTAACATAATCTGCCATTTCCTTTTTCTCTTCTGCTCACGTACAAAACCTCTCATTTAACCAAGGATGTGTAGGTAACTAGGATCCTCTTATGTCTCTTCTGAGCATTTGTGTGGCCTTGCAAATCCATACAGATTTTTAGACAGCCAGGAATATATAGAAGTTTATCACAGCCCATATGAAAGTTTGATTCCAAGATCTTTTGTTAAATTTCTGGCCAATCTGCTAGTTAATTGCTTGCCCTAGAGTCAGTTTCACAAACTCAGGCTAGCTATAACATTGGCTCTCCCTGTTCATTTGCCACAGATATCACTACTGTAAGTGTAAGCTGTAAAACAATGTTCTAGGCCATAGAGATTTTCTGGCTTCCATTTCAAATCAAGTCAGCTCCACTCATAATGAAGCTACTTGTTTTCTTAGCTTATTCCACAATAAGGACTACAGCACCCAGGGACCTGGAGGCTAAGGAAGCAGCCCAAGACTGAAACATCACTAGAGAGTTCTTATCTGAGGCTCAATAGTTTTTTCTAAATATTTCTCATTTTTTATATGCTTCGGTCAATTTCCAGGGTTTCTCAACAGAGAAGAATTTTGCTTCTTCCCGAAGGACATTTGACAATGTCTGCTTGATTGTCATGACTAAAGTAGGTTTTTTGGTTTTTTTTCTTCTAAGTAGTAGGTAAAGTTGGGAATGCTGCTAAATACCCTCACTGCATAGGACAACACCTCAAATACAAAGTAAAGAATTATACAGCTCAAAATGTCAATAGTATCGAGGTTGAAAAACCCTTATATTAGTAAACAGAAATACACTTGACCTTTGAACAACACAGGTTTGAATTGCACTGGTCAACTTGTAGATATTTTTTCAATAAAAGTTATACCCAGTGTAATTTGCCTCCCCTTTCACCTTCTCCGCCTCTTTTGCCTCTGCCAGCTCTGGAACAGCAAGATCAACCCCTTCTCTTCTTCCTCCCCTTTAGCTTACTCAATCTGAAGATGATGAAGATAAAGACCTTTATGATGATCAACTTCCACTTAATGAACAGTATATATATTTTCTCTTTCTTGTGATTTTCTTAACATTTTCTTTCCTTTAGCTGACTTTCTGGTAGGAATAGAGTATATAATATGTATAACATATGAAATATATGTTAATTGGCTTTATGTTATTGGTAAGGCTTCCAGTCAACAGTAGAGTATTGGTTGTTAAGTTTCTGGATAGTCAAATGTTACACTCAAATTTTTTTGTCTGCAAGAGTGGTCGGCACCCCTAATTCCCATGTTGTTCAAGGGTCAATTCTATTTAAATACAAAAAGTCAAGGTGTTTGAAAAGGAGAAATGATACAAAACCAAAAAACTTGAAAAGGAAAGCTATTATAGAAATGAGGCAGAAAATGGCAGAGAGTAACAACAACAACAAAAATTCATAATGTTGACAAAACTGAAAGCTACATTATTGAGAAAAGTTAATCAGACTTATTGAAAAACTGATTTTGCAAAAGTACTGTAAAGAGAATTATAAGTAAACAATATATGGTGAAAAGGAAAAAATATAACAAGTAATAAAAATAATGATAAATACATATATATATTCCAATTGAAAAAATATATAATTGAAAATATATTATGACTAGTATGAGAGTACAGCAAATTTTCCAAATACAAAATCAACTTAAATATTCACTAGTATATTCTTATATTAGCAATAATCAATGAGTTTCCAAAAACAATAGCAAAAATAATTGAAAGTATCTAGGAATTAATTAAAAATACACATGACCTAATAAAGAAAATGTTAAAACTCTCTGCAAAGACACACAAGATCAGAATAAATGGAGACATTTTCTATTCTTATATGAGATTTCTTGATATAATATTCAAATTAATTTATAATTTAATGTATAACTACTCAAGATTGGAGCTGGAATTTATGGCAAACTTATTTAAAATACATATGACAAAAAGCTAAGTCAATTTTAATAATAAGGGCAGAAATAAATTTGTTTTACCAAATTAGACATGCTACAATCAGATTGGATAATTATAACAGAATGGTCCTATGAAATAATAGATGAATGAATCAGTGAGGAAGTACAGAGACACATACTGGAACTTAGTATAGGGATGGCACTAAAATTCACTGGGGGAATGACAGATTATTTAGTTGATAATGTTCAAAACTAGCTCCCTAGGAAGAAAAATATTTTGTTAGAACTCTACCTCACATTATATAAGTACATGCCAGACTTACTGCAAAACTAAATTTAAAAGACATTTAGAAACTAATAAAAACTGTGTAATAGAACGTTTAAGGCAGATCAGAACTAATTAAACAAATAAGGTGGCTTTAACTGAGTTTTCTTTTAAAGGGTCTTGTTCCCTTTGACTTGGAGCTCTTTTGACTGAGCATAATATGGGGATTAGGAGGATGAAGGGAGGAGCCATTCCCCCCGGAAAGATTTACTCCTGCCCCAGGAACACAAAATCGCAGTGCTCAGGGACATAATCACAGCAATAGATCTTCTACCTTGAATGTCATTCAACAAAGTCATCTACTCAGCAACTTGCATTTCTCTTCCTCAATCAATGAATCTAGAATATAATGAAATAAAATAAATTAACTATCTCAAACCATTCTCGAACATATAACAAATAGTGGAGTTGAAGGATTTAAAGTATATGGTATGCATCTCAACTTTATGCTATAACCAGCATGAAAAAGCTTAAGACGAGCACATAGTTTGTACTTGAGATTGTCTCTGGGAACCCTTCTGCTGTCTAGTTACAAAGTGATCTCCAAGTTTAATTCTACTCTCAGTATTGTTTTCATTATATCAACTATTTTCCCTTATTTACTGACTGCTAGCATTGCACAATCTACAAAGAAACTTGCCTCCGATTTTTAGAAAATTCAAGAAGGTTAGAAATATGTAGCTATGTCATCTTTATATTCATCATAATCTACCCTTTGTATTATTCAGAATGGGTTGACTGCTGGTACAAACAAACCCAAATTTTCAGTGGTCTGACAGTAATAAAAATCAGTTTTTCCTCAGACGACAGGTCAGGATGGGTTAAAAATTGGGGAGAGGCTCTGCTCTATTTTGTCAGTCAGTGACCCAGGCTCCTTCTATCTTGACAGGTAACCTTCTCTATTCAACAATTGAATGGCTAAAGAAAGTGGATTTTTTTTAGTGGGCCCATACCTGGAAAATGTAACATCATTTCCACTCATAACTCACTGTCCAGATCTCAATCACTTGCCTGCACATAATTGTAAGGAAGCTGAGGAAATAACTTTTGTCTATCTAGGAAGAAAAGGGAAATTGATCAATAACTAGACACTATGCCAATTCCTTCTTTTTAATGCTTTTCCAATTTAGCCAGAACTATTGGAAATGATCCTGAAATCATAATTAATTCTAAAAATAGATATTCTTCCACAGCGATGGTCCATCAATAAAAGCATATTTATTTAGTACCTTCTATGTCCAGGTACTGTTTGAGGATTAGCAATGAACATGATAGAAGTCTGTGTAGTCACTAAGCTTACATGGCAGTGAGGTGAAAGAAGATTGTCATGAGATGCTAGATAGCTGGACATTAGAAGCAAAAGCCAATTATAGATAACTTTAAATATCCAAGGAATAAAACTTTCTACCCCATTAGTTTTATTTCCATAATTGATTCTTCATTCACTTGTTTAATTAAACAAACAAAAAAACCTAAGCACTTATTTTTTCCAGGCTCTAGGGTTATGGGAGTGAATTAAAGACATGGGTCATCTGGCTAGGTGCCGTGGCTCACGCCTGTAATCTCAGCACTTTGGGAGGCCAAGGAAGGCGGATCACCTGAAGTCAGGAGTTCAAGGCCAGCCTGGTCAACATGGTAAAACCCCATCTCTACTAAAAATACAAAAATTAGATGGGTGTGGTGGCACATGCCTGTAGTCCCAGCTACTTGGCAGGCTGAGGCAGGACAACTGCCTGGACCTGAGAGGCAGAAGTTGCAGTGAGTTGAGATTGCACCACTGCACTCCAGCCTGGGCAAAGAAAAAAAAAATACACACACACACACACACACACACACACACACATATATATATATATATATATACACACACACAAGCCATCTCATTATTAGAACTTGGAGTTTAATGATGCAAGGAGATATTTTTAAAAAGTAAAAAACCAATGCACAAATATAACATTTTTGAAAATTATGATAAATACTGTGAAAGAAAACAAAAGCTACCATGAAGAACATCAACTATAGATCTGAGAGTCAGAAAAGGCTTATATAAATAAGATGCATTTAAGAAAAGATCCGAAGAATATACATAAGTGAAATGGACACCAAAGAGTTGTCATGAGCATACCAGGCAAGTATAACTGTATGTGAAAGATGAGATAAGAAAGGGCTTAGTGTCTTCAAAGCTCTGCTAGGTCAATGTGCCTGGAACATGGAGAGTGATAGTGGGAGTAAATAACATGAAAGGCTGCTGTTAACACAGCTGCCACCATATCTTGAAGTCTCCTGGAAGACTATGGTGTGATATTTGCCTTTTAAGTGATAGGTCACTAAATAATTAAATAATTATAATTAGGGAATGAGGTAACCCAATCCATTTGCAGCGGAAATTCTTCTACTAAAGGTGATAGTTGGATATTAATTGAAAAATAAAACAATTGTCATAAAAATGACACAAACAACTTTAAATATTTTCTACCTAAAATCTATAAATATAATTGAATTGGCCATCTTCCCTAGTAAACCCAGCCAATGTCTTAGTTTTGAATGTGAGTCACTGAGGTTCTACAAACTCTGCCTTGTGTAAACCACAGTCCATAATAAACTATCTATTATTTTCAGTTTCAGTTTATTTAAAGTAGAGTAAAATCTCAGAAGATACTTGTGCAGCCATATGAGTAAAATCTTTCTAGATACTTACAATGGTTTTTAAAAATCTTTTATAATTATTACCCTTACATATAATTATATAGCAAAGTTTCAGCATTTCATTGATATTAAATCTTCCTAAAGCATTTGACTTAGTTTCTATAAAATGCTTCTTTTTAAAATTATACTTTCCAATTATATGGAAAATTATACTTTCTAAATATATTTCATTAAATTATATAAGTATAATACAAACTGAAATAGGCATAAGCAGGTTTGGAAACAACACGAGTGACTCTTGGTCATCATAAACCTCAAAAACTAAAAAGAAAAATGTGCAGATTTCCTAGATGGTAGTCTATTAATAATATTTAGATTCAATATAATGTGTGAAAAAAATATTAATCTGGCCACTCACTTAACGGAAACTCAGTCTTTTTTTTTTTTTTTTTTTTTTTGAGACGGAGTCTCGCTCTGCTGCCCAGGCTGGAGTGCAGTGGCCGGATCTCAGCTCACTGCAAGCTCCGCCTCCCGGGTTCACGCCATTCTCCTGTCTCAGCCTCCCGAGTAGTTGGGACTACAGGCGCCCGCCACCGCGCCCGGCTAGTTTTTTGTATTTTTAGTAGAGACGGGGTTTCACCGTGTTAGCCAGGATGGTCTCGATCTCCTGACCTCGTGATCCGCCCGTCTCGGCCTCCCAAAGTGCTGGGATTACAGGCTTGAGCCACCGCGCCCGGCCGGAAACTCAGTCTTTTTAAAAAATTACTATATTAAAAAAAAATCATTCTGGTTGTCACATGGAGAATGGCATGGGAGTTTTCAAGAATGGAAGCAAAGAGACCATCCTAGAATATCTTCTAGTAAAATAAGATCAGATGAGGACACTAAGAGCCATGAATATTGAAAAAACTGGAGAGACTTAAGAAATATTTTGAAAATAAAATTGACAGTGTCCAGGGGATGGAAGGAAATAAAATATCCTGAGATTTTATGTTTAACTATTAGGTGGTCTCATTTACTGAGATGGGCTTAATTATTTATGATTCAGGTTTGGTAGAGGATATAAAGACTTGCTCAGTTTGAGGTGCTTGTCAGTGGAAATTTTGGGGCTATGGGTGGATATTTAAGTTGGAAGCTTAGAAGACTAGCTCAATTAGGGAGAATTTGGAGTCATTGACATATTTATTATTTCTATATGGCTATATGAATCACCTTCCTAAAATTCAGTGGCTTAATATGCTAACCATTTTATTATTCACAAGTCTGTGTGTCAACTGGGTGGTTGTGTCATTAGTGGAAGATTACCTGGAGCTAGTCTATGCTGGTTTCCCTCGTATATCTGGCAGTTGGTTCTGGCTGTTGGTAGGATGATGATGATAAGCGGCCATAAGATTCCCAGCATCCAACAGGTTAAGCCAGACTTTGTTACATAATGGTGGAAAATTTTTCAGTAGAAAAAGAGGGTAAAGCCCCATGCAAATCTCTTGATGCAAACCTCTGTTTGCATCCAGTTTGTTAATGTGGCATTAGCCAAAGAATGTCACATGACTAAGCTTACATTCAAGGAGAGAAGATGTAGAAACTACCTCTTGATGGAAGACAGTTACATTGCAAGGGCACATTCAGGATTGGGAGAAAAGTTTATCCATTATTTTCCATCTACCTAAACATATACTTAAATCAGTGTGGACTGATAAGATTAATAGGGAGAGCTCAAAAAGAAGAAATGGAACTTTAGGATAAACCCTTGATGTTTACTAATACCTAGAGTCTGCTAGAGGAAGATTACATGGGAAACGTCCTGGAAAGCAATGACCAAAGAAGCAAGAGGAAAATAAAAACTATACAATGTTTAGGTAAGCAAAAAATAAATAAAAAATAAATTAAGAAGAGAATGGCTTACTAAATAGAAAGCTGCTGAGAAGTCTGGTAAAAACAGGACAAAACAGAAGAAACTGGGCCAGTGAAGATGCATTTATAAAGACTATATAGTAACAGATGAGATATTTTAAACATGAATTTTTACATTCCACTTGATATTAAAATACAAATAACAAGAGTGATATCAGCAACGTGGCAGACTAGGAAGATCTTCATCTTCTTCCCCTGACAAACATATAGCTTCAGAAATATTTTACAGACTAATTCCCTTTGTGAGAAATCTGAAAATCTTTGAAACACCACTGTACCTTGGGAGAATGCAAAACCAGACTCATTTAAGTAGGTAGGGAGAATCGGGTTCCCTTCTCACTGGAGACCAGGCCCAGGCACATCATCATATGATCAGTAAGAAACTCCTCAACCTCCAGCTTTACTTACAGGAAGGGGTTAGTTTGAATGTCCAGCACTTCCACTTTTCCAAGGTATCTCCCTGGAAGACTAGCTTCTGTCTTTGCAGGTTGGAACACTAATGAGTCCAGCAAAGCCAGCCACCTAGGGGAGAATACAGGCAGTGGCTTACACTAATGGACACCATTGATCCTTCTCCTTGTTCAGCACAGAGCAGGCAGACAAAAATTTTCAGCTCTCAGCTTCTGCCTGCTTAAATTAAAAGTAGCTCCATGAGTTCATCACCCAAATTTCTCCAGGGCTGCCCAAAGAGGTAGCACTTGTCTTATCATTCTTGAAGCTCTGATGGGTCTAACACAGAGCTGCCTTTGGGAGAATGGAAATGTTGGCTTGTGCTAGTAGAAGCCATAGCTTTTTCATTCCCGTGGCTGAGCACAGAGTGAGCAGAAAAATTACAGTGACCTGCTTTTCCCTGGGGAAGGAAAAGTTGGTGAAGACCCCAGAATATTTCACCTGGCTAGTTGTTGGGGGTCTTTTCCATACAAGGCTAGTCTGTGAAGACAGGGAGAGGTGAATGTTTTGTCTAATGTACAGATACCATCAACATAGAGAGTCAAAAAAAATGAAAAGGTAGACAAGGATATTCCCAACAGAGGACTGAAGTAAACCACCAAGAACAAACTTAAAAAAAAAAAACAAAAACAAAAACAAACAAACAAAAAAAAGAGTTATATGATTTATCTGACAGATCATTTAAAAGAACTCTCATAGAGATACTCACTGAGGTCAAGAAAATAATGCATAAACAAAGTGAGAATTTCAACAAAAAGATAGAAAATATTAAAAAGTACCAAATAGAAATTGTGGAATGGAAGAAAACAATAATTGAACTAAAAAATTCACTCAATTCTATCGACTCATTAACAGACAAAATGACACTTACCACTTTGAAGATTTCAAGAATTTTAGAAGGTTTATGTCAAGAAACAGAGGGAAAACCAAATATATATTTCATTACAAGAGTTAATCTCCAAAGTATGTAAGTAATTTCCACAAGTAAATAGTAAAAAAGGAATAACCTAGTGAATTAGTCTGTTCTCATGCTGCTAATAAAGACAGATCCAAGACTGGATAATTTGTAAAGAAAAATAGGTTTAATGGACTCACAGTTTCACATGGCTGGGGAGGCCTCCCAATCATGGCAGAAGGCAGAAGAGGAGCAAAGGTATGCCTTACGTGGTGGCAGGCAAGAGAGTGTGTGCAGCAGAATTCCCCTTCATAAAACCATCAGCTCTCCTGACACTTATTCACTATCACAAGAACAGCATGGGAAAGACCTGCCCCCATGATTCAATTACCTTTCACTGGGTCCCTCCCACAATACATGGTCATTATTACAATTTAAGGTGAGATTTGGGTGTGGACACAGCCAAACCATATCTTCTCACACTTATCCCCTCCCAAATCTCCTATCCTCACTTTTCAAAAATCATGCCTTTCCAACAGTCCCCCAAAGTATTAACTCATTTCAGCATTAACTCAAGAGTCTGCAGTCTAAAGTCTAATCTAAGATGAGGCAAGTCCCTTCTGCCTATGAGCCTGTAAAATCAAAGGCAAGTTAATTGCTTCCTAGATACAATGGGGGTACAGACATTGGGTAAATACACTCATTCTAAATGGGAGAAATTGTCCAAAACAAAAGGGAAGTCTGAAATCAAATAGGTCAGTCATTAAATCTTAAGGTTCCAAAATGATCTCCTTTGACTCCATGTCTCACATCCAGGTCATGCTGATGCAAAAGGCAGGCTTCCATGGCCTTGGACAGCTCCACCTCTGTGTCTTTGCAGTATACAACCTCCCTCCTGGCTGCTTTCACAGGCTAGCATTGAGTGTCTGCAACTTTTCCAGTGCAAGGTGCAAGCTGTTAGTGGATCTGCCATTCTGGGTTGTGGAGAGTGATGGCCCTCTTCTCACAGCTCCACTAGGCAGTGCCCTAGTGGGGACTCTGTGTAGGGGCTCCAACCCCACATTTCCCTTATGCACTTCTGCACACTAGCAGAGGTTCTACTTGAGGTCCCCACCCCTATAGCAAACTTCTACCTGGACATCCAGATGTTTCCATACATCCTCTGAAATCTAGGGTCCCAAACCTCAATTCTTGACTTCTGTGCACTCACAGGCTCAACACCATGTGGAAGCTGCCAAGGCTTAGGGCTTGTTGCCAAGACTTGGGGCTTGCACTCTCTGGAGCCACATTCTGAGCTGGACCTTGGCCCCTTTTTGCCACAGCTGGAGTAGTGAGACAGAGGGCACCAAGTCTGTAGACTGCACACACAACAGGGGCTCTGGGCCTAGCCCACAAAACCATTTTGTCGTCCAAGGCCCCCAGGCCTGTGATGATGGGGGTTGCCACAATGTCTCTCAATGCCCTGGAGACAGTTTCCCCATTTCTTGGTGAAAAACATTGGTGTCCTTGTTACTTATGCAAGTTTCTGCAGCAGGCTTGAATTTCTCCCCAGAAAATGGATTTTTATTTTCTATTGCATTGTCAGGCTGCAAATTTTCCAAACTTTTATGCTCTGCTTCCTCTTGACTGCTTTGCCATTCAGAAATTTCTTTCCTCAGGCACCCTAAATCATTTTTCTAAAGTTCAAAGTCCCACAGATCTCCAGGGCAGGGGCAAAATGCCAAAAATATCTTTGTATGGCAAGAGTTACCATTGCTCCTGTTCCCAAGTTTCTCATCTCCATCTGAGACCACCTCAGCCTGGTCCTTATTTTCCATATACTATCTTCTGAGCCCTCCAAGTCTCTAGGAAGTTCCAAACTTTGCAACATTTTTCAGTCTTTTTCTGAGCTCTCCAAACAGTTCCATCTTCTGCCTGTTACTGTGTTCCAAAGTCACATCTACATTTTTGGGTATCTTTAAAGCAGCACCCCACTCTTGGTACCAATTTACTATATTCTTGTGTTTTCATGATGCTAATAAAGACACACCTGAGACTGTGTAATTTATAAAGAGAAATAAGGTTTAATGAACTCACAGATTCACATGGCTGGAAAGGCCTCATGATCACGGCAGAAAGAAAAGGAGGAACAAAGGCACAACTTACGTGGTCGCAGGCAAGAGAGTGTGTGCAGGGGAACTCTCTTTATAAAACCATTAGATTTCCTGAGACTTATTCACTGTCATGAGAACAGCATGGGAAAGACCTGCTCCCATAATTCCATTACCTTCCACTGGGTCCCTCCCATGACACATAGGGATTATTAAAATTCAAGGTGAGATTTGGATGGGGACACAGCCAAACCATATCACCTGGCTACAATATGGGTAAAAAATTGAACAAACTTTTCTCCAAAGAAGACATTCAAATGATGAACCAGTGTATGTTTCTAAATGCTCAATATTATTAATCATCAGGGAAATTGACATCAAAAGCACAATGAGATATCATCTCATACCTGCTAGAATGTCTGTTGTCAAAAATAAGAGGGAATTGTGAAGATTTGGAGAAACTGGGACTCTTGCACAATGTTGGGATGCAAAATGGTATAGCCACTATGCAATACAATGTGGATGTTTCTCAAAAAATTATACAACAATAGAACTGTTGTATAATTCAACAGTTCCACTACTGACTATCTAAAGGGATTGAAATCAGGATCTTGAAGAAAGATATTCGCACTCTCATATATATTGCAGCACACTTTTTATAGTCAAGATATAAAAGCAATATAATTGCCCAACCACAGATGAATGGATAAAGAAAACGTGGTTTATACATACAACTGAATGTTATTCAGTTTTTTAAAAAAGAAAGCTTTGCAATATGCAACTAAAAGGATGAACTTTGAGGACATTATGCTAGATGAAATAAACGCACCACGGAAAGACAACTACTTCATAATTGCATTTATATGAAGTATATAAAATGGTCAAACTCATAAAACTGAAGAGTGGAATGGTGGCTACGAGGGCTAGGAAGAGGGGGAAATGGGAAATTATTAATCAATGGGCATAAATAAAGTTTCAGTAAAGCTAGAGGAATAAACTCTAGCAATGTGTTGTAAAACATTGTACCTATAATCAACAATAATGTATTTTATACTTTGTTAAGAAGGTAGATCTCATGTTAAGTTCTGATGTTGTGTTCTTGCAACAATAAAAAAGGAGAAAGTAAAAAAGAAAAAGAAGAGAAAGACTAAATATAAATATTTCACTACATCACAAGGGTTAATCTCCAAAATATGTAATTGGCACAACTAAATAGTAAAACAAAAAAAAATTAATAACCTAGTTACAAAATGGGCAAAATATTGCATAAATGTTTCTCTACACTTAAATGAAAGTAAAAGAGAGAGGGAGGCAAGAAGGAAGGGAGGGAGGAAGGGAGGGAGGGAGGAAGGGAGGAAGGAAGGAAGGAAGGAAGGAAGGAAGGAAGGAAGGAAGGAAGGAAAAGACAAACAAGTAAAGAAAAGAGAAGAGAAAAGAAAAGGAAAGGAAAAGAAAAGAAAAAAGAAAAGAAAAGAAAAGAAAAAAATTGAAGATGCTTAAGTTAGAAATAGCCTGGTGCCCAGTGGGACTAAGTGACACCCTCAGCTTTCACTAAATAGATGAACAGCTCTCTTCACGAATGTTTCAGATCCAAGACTTTGGCATCTCAGTGACTTTAGTATTATGATTAGGCAACTGCTAAATATTTTGTTTTCAATGCATCAAGTTTTTGAAATAATTTAATAAACTCATGATCTAACAAAAAATTCAATTGACAGAAGTAGTTGAGTTTTCTAAAGATAAATTGTATAGTATAAACCCCATTACCTCTAAGGGGCATATGTTGTAGGTAATAGAAGGTTGCATAAGATTATTGTCTTTACCCCAAAACTAAGGCCCAACCTGAATGCATACTAAAGAGACTGCCTGAAGTTTAGGTCAGCAACCTTTACAGAGAGCTTTTTGAGGGATTTCAGTTCAGAATGAGTAGACCATTACCCTCCCCCCCGTTTCCCCTTCCTTCAAAATGATGTAGGAGGACTGCAGAGCAAAAAGTAACTGACACTTTAGAGACATAACATGGTATAGTGCATAGGGAGAGATTCTTTAATAAACTTGGTATATGCAATTGACAAAGAAAACTGCAAGGAAAATATAATAGATTTTATAGGTTATTCTAGCCTAGAGTACTACAGAAATTTGGAGATAGAAAAAGTTTATGTGCTAAGAAAGTTGATGTAATTACAGAGTATTTCTACATTTTTGAAAAAAAAAAAAAATCACCATTACGTTGGAAATGGTATTAGGTCATGTTGGTCACAGGGAACACATACTAGCACATTTCACACGCACCTGTGGGCTTCCCCAGGGGAATATTTGGAGGCTTCTAAGAAAATAGGGACATGCACGTGATCCGCTTTCTTCAATTGCTTCAACTCTCCGGATTCAAGTGGATGCTGGAGACCAGGGGCAGCTGGGAGCTAGTATACCTTAGCTTTGCTGGAGTCTTAGCTGAGGTACTTTAGGCAGGGATTTCTCCCCAAGTGGATTGAGAAAGCAAATGAGTCCTAGGTCTAAGGACTGGAAAGCAGCAAATCTGAGGAACACAAGAGTCAAACATACTGAACCTACAGGAGTGTTCTGGTCCCCAACAGCCATAAAATTACTGCTCAGGTGAGTTGAGTTTCTTACTCGGATATCTAGATACAGCCTCTTGGTTTTCCTCAGCGGCTTGCTGGATTTTCAAAAGATACCAAGAAATTTACATCCTTAGGGAACAGTGTGTTTTCTGGAATATCTATGAACAATTTATTAAAATCAATTACACACGTGGCCACACACACAAAAAAAATCAGTTTTTTTTAAAAAAAAGCAGAAATCTTAAAGGCAAATTAATCTCATATACTTCAGTCATATTAGAAGTACGCAAAAAGTTGGTCTAAAAATCTTAACATTTGAAAATTGTAAAACATTTTTGGTTAATTATAGGATCAAAGTTGAAATAAAAAGGAAAAATGGCAAACTATACAGGAAATATACAATTCTAACATAAAATTGTGAAAGGCATCCTCAGAGGAAGACTTATAAACTTTCAGTTTTAGAACATAAAAAGGAATTTAATATTTATAGCAGAAATTTAGATACAAAGATAATATAAACTAAGAGAAAATTCATTACTAAGAATGTTGTAATTATGATATACTAATCCTCTATGCAGAAGTTATATGTATGTATATATATATATCTAAATTATTTATTATATAAATATTGATCATAAATATATAAATGGCAATTATATATAACTATATATAGATATATAGAGAGAGATAAAAATGTGGAAATGTGGTTCCAGATAAGACCAATACTGGATACATCTAGAAGGAATTTCTTGAAAAAGAGCTATGAAAAAAGAACACCTTAGAAATTTGATTACAGCTAACAAGTAAAAGAACAAAATAGTAAACATTGAGAAAGATAAATGAGATAAAATAATCAACCAATATTGCAGGAAATTAATTTTAAAATTTTTTGTATACCATAATAAATAATAAATATGTAAGGAGTCTAAATGATAATTTCCTTGATGACAAACAAATGAATTTGGAAATAAAAATAAACCAAGGGACACCAAAAATACTAAGAAATTTAATAATTTCCATAAGCATAATTTAAAAAGTAAAATGGAAATAAAAATGGAAAGAGCATTATTTACGAGTTAACAAATATATGAGGATTTTCTATCAAAAGCCAATACGCACATGGCCAAAACTGTATATGGAGGAAAAAATTATAGCCATAAAGGTGTCATTTTATAAAAAAGATAAAAATAAGCAATATTCAAATTAAGAAAGAACTAGGAAAAAGCTACAAGACAAATAGAAAGTTAAGATGTAATTGACAAAACGAAAATAACTTGGAAAAAAATAGCAGAAGTATAATGATAGACAAAGCCTAAAGCTTTTTTCTCCTCTAAAAACACGGCAAATAGAATACAAATAAACGGGCACAAGTTTTTTTAACAGAAAGAAATAAATACAGCACAATAAATTTAAAGACATAGCCACAGCTATGGAAAATATTTAAATAAATATATCATATGTGTTTATATGACAATAATTTTTTATATAGAAGAAATGGAACATTTTGCATCCAAATATAAATAGCTAAAATTTGCTGAAGAACAAGCGGTAGCAAATCTAAGACAGTGGTTTTTAAATTTAAGCATAAATTAGAATCACCTAAAGGGCTTGTTAAAATGCCGATTACTGGTCTCTACACCCAGGTTTTCTGTTTGGTATGTCTGAGATTGGGGGCGGGAGCTGAGAATCTGCATCTCTAACAAGATTCCAGGTGATCCTAATGTTGCTTGTCCAGTATCCTATTTTAAGAACCACTGCTTTCAGTTAGCCAAAGGGGAAAAAGTAGAAATGTAGTAAGAGAACTACTAAGCTTGGTGTCAATTCCATTTACTAATAAGAGCACAAATAGTTTTTACATTTTAACAAAATTTCAGAATGCAGATTAAAAGGGTATGTTTCTCCAATTCATTTTCCATATATTGAAAACCTCAATATCAATACCTCATAACCATAGCTTCCAAAATAAAATTTATGTGTGAATATAAATGCAACAATTGCAGACAAATATAATAGGAAATAAATTCAAGTAGTATATCTAAGGACAAAAATCTATTGACCCAATCAGGTTTATTTCAAGAAAGCCAAAACAGGTCAATATTACTACAATTATTTGATTTAAATAAAAACAAGAATTGCTGTTTTTTGTGATTAAAAACAAACAGAAAAAAATTTAAACTTTTTTTATAAATCAACATATAGGGGCATAGTGTATGCATTCCAAATAAAATGAGGAGGAAGACCATAATTCTTCTATCACTATTTCAGTAAACAATGTTTTCCAAGTGAACTAATTTAATAATGAAAAATTAATGTTTAAAGATATAGAGAAATCAGTTATTAATATTTGAAGGTGATTATTATATATAATAAATATTCATCAACTAGAAATGAAACTAGTAAAGCATTGTAATGCATACTAAATATATATTTCTTAACCTATAACTTTCCTTTGTAATAATACCAGTTATTATGTTAATATAAATAAAATTTTGTTAACAATACCAGGAAAACTAAAAATATGCCAAGGTTTACATTTAGTTAAAAAACCACTCAGCTTATATGAAGAAATCTAAATAATTATATGCAAAGTTATAAAATAAGGCTTGAATGTTAAGAATTTATCTTATATTTCTGTTACAGGAAAGGGGTCTCAATCCAGACCCAAGAGATCATTCTTGAATCTCCCACAAGAAATAATTAATTAGAAAAATTAATAATTTCACTGTAAACTGAAAGCAACTTTATTAAGAAAGCAAAGGAATGAAAGAATGGCTACTCCATAGAAAGTAGCCCCAAGGGCTGCTGGTTGCCCATTTTTATGGTTATTTTTTATCATATGCTAAATAAGGGGTGATAATTCACGACTCCCCTTTTTAGATCCTATGAAGTAACTTCCTGATGTTGCCGCGGCATTTGTCAACTGTAATGGTGCTGGCTGGAGTGTAGCAGTGAGGACTACCAGAGATCATTCTTGTGATCATCTTGGTTTGAGTGGGTTTTGGCAGGCTTCTTTACTGCAACCTGTTTATCAGCAAGGTCCTTATGACCTGTATCTTGTGGCAACCTTGTATCTCATTCTGTGACTTACAATGCCTTAACTGTCTGGGAATGCAGCCCATTAGGTTTCAGTCTTATTTTACCTAGCTCCTGTTCTAGATGGAGTTGCCTCTGACATTCCTTCATGGACAGATTCAATATTATTAAGAGATCAAGTCTCCCCAAATTAATTTATATATTAATTCCTTTATTCTGAGAATTCTGATAGGGTCACTGGGGATTGTTTTTGATTAATTTTAATTTGCAGTTGAACAAAAATGCCATTAAAATATTAGGAAATAGTGTCCTACAATGGTCAATTTCCTTGCCGTGTACTAAATGCTACTGAATTTCTGTAACTAAAATACAGTGACACAAAACTAGATTAATAGAATTGAATATAAAGCTAGACAAAAACAAAGTACAGAGATACAGAATATTTAATATTTGTTAGATGTTAAAGTATCAGATCATTGGAGAAGGATGAAATGCACAATACATAATACATGAAGTGACAGAATTGGTTATTCATTTACATAAAAATAAATTCATATTTCTACTTCAAAGCCATGTGAAATATACATCAAATAGATTAAAAATACAAATAGAAGCAATACACTTATATTAGAAGAAAATATAGAAGTAAATTGCTATCATCTGGAATAGGAGAAACTTGTCTGAGACCAGCAAGAAATCTAGAATCTAAAAGGTAAAGGAAATTATGGTTGTGTTTTCTTGATCTTTCCTTTTAAAAATATATATTAAAACTCATTAACTTTTAAATTTCAAAGAAACGTTTTCAACAAAAATAATAAAGATAGAGTTAATGAACTTAAATATTGAATTCCAGTTTAAAAAATAAGCATGTAATAGAAAAATACTGAATAGCCAGATGAAAAAAATTCCTAATATTTTTAGTTAACAATGAAAGATAAAATTATGCAATAGGTTACCATATTTTGCCTTTCAAATTATTCAAAATTACAAAGATTCATCTCTATCAGTCAATAAGTCAATAAGTATGATGCTGTCAAACTTATTGACATGATGATGTTAATAGAAAAATTGCCACATTCATATTGTGTGGTGGACTTATAAATTTAAATATTTTCATTATGTGATAGTATCTATTAAAATTTAAAAATGTGAATACCCTTTGAGCCATTCATCTCATTTTAAAAATCTATTCCACAGGGGAAAGAATAGAAAAGCATAAGCTGGGCAAAACATATTTAAAGACATAGTAGTTGGAGAAACCTAAAAATTTATCAGTTTGAAAATAATGTACAACCAGAAAAGAGGTCTGCAAAATTTAACATTAAATTACCAAAACAAATTGTCCATAAATAACATTATTTCTCATATCCTACTTTGGTGAAACAGGACAATACAGAAACGACCTTAAGGAGTTGTTTGGGACTTTTAAAGCTCTTACAACACTTAACAGTAGTGCTCAAGAAATGTTAGGGAACACAGTGGTGATCAAATATCAATGTCTTTACATAGCTGTCTCCTAAAACATATAAAGGAGTAAACAAATATATATATCAAAATATATATACCAAAACATATAAATGAGTCCACAAATATATACACCTCCAGCATGCGAGGAGACAGAGGGAAATAAAACTTCTTAATGTAAGTTTAAAATGTGGTGGGATTACGGGTGATCTTTAAAGTTTCATAGCATTATTCAATGTATTTAAACATTTGTAAACCCATACATACCATGATGCTAACATTCCCATTCAAATATTCACTTTCAGCCCACTCTACAGTGCTGCCTCTTATTGAATTGTTTTAATAATGATTTGCAATTCAATGTGGTTTTACTTGCTTATATCACATTTTATCTGGATAGACAGAACTATAGCTGCTGCTCTACTGATTCTTTTTCATTTCATTTCACACACTCTTCTGTCTTTTCCTTTCCTTCACTTACTTATATAGCGATTTGTTTATTTAAGTGAGTAATCACTATGTGCTGGATAGTCTTCAAAGCATTGGAAGATAAACAGAATTAGTATTGGAGAATACAAGAGAGAAAACCAGTTCTCATTCAGTCTACATTTTCTTAGGAATAGGACACAATAAACAAGTACTTTTATTTTCTAGCTTTCTGGTTTATTGATAGCTGTGGCTTTCCCAGTCCATAACAACGCTGACCCTGCTTTATCATGTTCTTGTCCTTGTGGCTTTGAGCTAAAGGATAAATTTCTGGTTAAAATGTTGGTAGAAAGTCCACACATCTGAGAACTATAGAACCCATATTTTGTGATAGCTCTCTATTGAAAAACATTTTATTTTTCCTAGTGTAGAGAAAGGAAAACAGATTCCTTACTCAATAAGCTAAGAGTGTAGTCAAATTCATGGTAGCTGCCCGAAAAAACAATTGTTTTAAGTCTTTTTAAACCTGATAGCTTTTCACGTTTAAAAACATAAAAAACATGCTGACATATTCCTTATCCAAGCAACATGTGCAACAATGCAATAGGGAGAGTATCATGAGACAGGGAGGGAGGAGGGTTAGCACACAATATTATTCCCAGTGGATAATCCAGTTAAACAGATTTGCAAAATATACTCTTTATGGGTCACTTACTGGGCTTTACAAATGGCATTGTTGAATAAACATTTCTTAACTACTTCTGACAGTGTACTTACATTAGTATAAAAATCTAAAATATTGAGTTATCATGGGCATTTAGCATTTAGCTCCTTGGTATTTTAATCACAAAGGAGTGCATTTATTAGTTCGTTCCACAAATACGTGTTGTCTAATTGCTGACATAAGCATTATAGTGGATACAAAGATGAACATGGTGCCAGAAAGAAGTGTGAATTCTAGTATATTGGAGGTAAAACATTACACACAAGTATATTTCCTTGCATGTGGCTAGAAGAGATACAAATAAGTAAGAGCTCAGGGATTTATTACCTTTTAAACTGTTAGCATATTTATCCTGTTGTTTACTATTAAGCATAATCTTATATAGCATATTTAGCCCTCCAAAAAGAGATATAAAATATTTTTAGGTCATATGTTGGCAACTGCCTTATGGTTCTGTAATTAGAACATTAGGGCATAATAAACTAAATCCACAAACATCTGTATTATCTTTCAATTTAATGTGTGAAGAAAAAAATGCAAGACTCACAGTGAGACAGATTGCAGTAACAATAATAGTCTGACTTAGTGTTTCCACCATAATAAATGTTAAAATAATGAAAAATTTAAGCAAACCCATTTCTTACTAAGTGTAACAGTGATCATCTTTGCAACTGAGAATATGCATAATTGTGCATAATTAAGACCTATGAATTATCTTCCCCACCTCTTATGTCTCTGAGGCCGAGTCTGAAAAGCTCATGTATTATATCCATGGAAATGCTTCCACCAAGATGAATTATATTTGGCTTGCTGACATGAATAGATATTCAGCCACAAAATAGTGTTCATGTAAGACCATCTTAGCCCAATTCTGTTTTCCCTACATAGAGTATTGATTTTGTAGCAGCTGTTAATCATCCCAGTAAGTTCCAATTTGGACACTCTTCAACACAGAAGTCAGCACTGTGAGAAGAAACAAGTAAGGCAAAAAGAATTGCAAAGGCTTCTGGAAAGGTCCTCTGGTTTTTGTAGAACATATCCAGAAACAAATTAGTATCACATGCTGTGTAAAATGTGAAAGCCAACATGAAAACGGAAACCTTATCCACATTAGTTCTTCTGAAATCAGAATTGGGTCTATGTTAACTGTAGAAATCTTCTCTAAGTCTGGAAGAAATCTGACAAAGACAAGTGGACTTTTACTGCACATATATATTACCACCCAAATGTCCTATCAAATAGATATTTGCATGGTTATGATTTAATATCCTTCAGCCTTAGTCAGTCACTAAGAGCCTCTTATTCTGCCAGTGTAGAAAAAATATGACTACTTAATCCTCATAACCATAAATTTCAAGTTAGTGGAATAGTTAACAACAGAATGTCTCCAATTTTCAGCCCTTTGTAACACATTCTCCTATATATTTACTGAAAACACAAAGGGAATATCTTAACCAAAGAAATTTAGCAATACTCACAGACTCATTAAAAAGGAGGAATTTTTTGTCTGGTCCCATGATGAATATAATTGGGCTTTGAAAATGATCAAAGTCATTTTTTAAAATTTCATTTTCTTTTATTTCTACGTTATCTACCTCTTTAGTAAAACTGTGATATAATTTTTAGAAGCTGTCATATTTTATTACTTTGATTTATATTTGTTTTGATCAAATTCTGTTGGTCTGCAGATAATTCTGTCATCATGTTAATGACAATCATTGTTATTTGGTACTTAAGTGAGATTGGAGTTTACATTTGAGAAATTGACAAGTTATGGATGATCATAGCAACCAAATGAAGACTATAAAACTCATTAAAGAAAGACAATGTCCACATTTTACTGTTTTGTAAAGACAGTAAACTCATTAAAGAAAGACAATGTCCACATTTTACTGTTTTGTGATATAAAGACATTTTTAAGGACATTAATGCTCTACTGCTATAATGTTTTTCTTGGAAAATCAACTTCATATCCTTTTGGAAGGTGCTTTCTAGTAGGACCTTGGCTTCTGAAACAGGTTATTTATCTCCAGAATGACTTAGATTATTTGAGTAAATTACCAGTCACAAAAAGATTCTTAATCTCAAATACTTGATAATTTTACCTCAGAGCAATTTATTTTACTCATAAAATTTCATTGCAAATGTAATTTCAACTATTTTCTTTCAATGACATTTTGTTTCTGTTTTATTAAGTAGGTCACACGAAACTCCTTAGTGAATAAATATTTTAGAAAAAAATTAACCTAATCTCTAATGAATGATAAATAAGTTGTATATTAAGCAGCAAATTGAATATAATAGAACTTTTTCAAAACAGACCCATAATATAATAACCAATAATGAATACTTTAATGTGTTTTTATCTGCAATACTTAAAACCACAAACTAGAATTTTAAATGACAGAATAAAACAAAATTGCTTTTTTAGTTTTATTAATGAATTTTCAAAAATTGCTTGTTCATTAAGCAACTAATGACTAGAGTTTGTTTTGTTTTGTTTTGTTTTGTTTTGTTTTGTTTAGATGGAGTCTAGTTCTGTTGGCAGGCTGGAGTGCAGTGGCAGGATCTCAGTTCACTGCAACCTCCACCTCCCAGGGTTCAAGTGATTGTCCTGCCTCAGCCTCCTGACTAGCTGGGACTACAGGTGCATGCCACCACGCCCAGCTAATAATTGTATTTTTTAGTAAAGACGGGGTTTCACCATGTTGGCCAAGATGGTCTCGATCTCTCGACCTTGTGATGCACCCGCCTCGGCCTTCCAAAGTGCTGAGATTACAGGCGTGAGCCACCACGCCCAGTCAGCTAGAAATTTTAATTGTCTTTTCTTTCACCAGATAACTTTTCTGTGTTTTTAAATGTTCAGACTTAAATATTTTCAGTGTTACTGTTCCCTGCATTTTCTTTATCACTCAACAAAGTTTAAAATAGGTTTTGAATACTGAACCAGAATTTCTGATTTCTGAAGAATAGTAAACGTAGTATTTAATATAAAGTATTCTAAAAAATACAAAGTATTAAATAGAATATTTAAAAATAACTATATAGGTTATTTGTTGAAAGTAGAAAACAGAAAATATATATCAATTTGTTTAAAAAAAAATTCCTAGGTAATTTCTGGGGCTAAAACAACTTCTTTTATGTTGCCATTTCACCATTTGTGGAACCAGTGCAAACTGGTTTCTCAAACTTACTTGTACCCCTATCACATGCCTAAAACTTCTTTGGCTGTGGTCACCCTTGATGTTACATTAACCAGTCCAATGATACCATCTTTCTGAGTGTTTTGCAGCACTTAACCTTGACTCACTTTCTGTTTTCTGAAATGTTTTTCTTACTTCATTGGGCTTCCATGACCTTACACTGTCTCAAGTCTTATAATTCTCTGACCACCTTGCTGGTTTTATGTGACTTTCAAGAGATTTTCTAACTTTACTTGTCCTTTAATTGCTGATGATCACCAGGATTGTTTTTCTGTTCTCCTCTTTCCTCTTTGCATTGCCCTGGGTCATTTTACTCCTCCTCATTGATTTCAACCACCATCTATGCAGAAGACAGCATGCCCTAGATCACTTATCTAGAGCTCATCTTAGCATTTCACTTCTGACCAAGAAATCCTGTTCATTTTATCATGCAATCTTCTCTAAATCTTTTCTGTTTTTCTTTGTATAGTCCTCTAGGTATCTGGGACTCTCATTACCTCTTACCATTACAATCACCGTGCCTCCTCATTGCTCTGTCTGCTTCCAGTCTTGATTTCTCAAACCCTTGTTCCCCATAGCTAGTCATGGCTCCAGTGGCCCTGCTGTTGCATAAAGATGAATTCCAAGCTTCCTATCATGTTCTGGGCCTGCCTCATCTCCAATCTCATCTCCAGAAATTGCCTATAGTTTCTAAGATGCTTTTACTTTACTCTATTCCTTTGCTCCTATCATCAATTTTGGATGAAACTGACCATTCCCATCCCCTTCCTCCAATTTCCTCTTTACATCCACCTTTTCCTCATTCAGGAGTTACAAGGCTAGCTCCTCTCCATTTTTGAATAATCAGTGGAAGCCTCTCTTCCCTCCAAAAGCCTTTTCTGACCTACCAAACTGGGTTTGCCACTCATTTTGGGCATGCCATGTTAATTGTTGCATATCTTTATGTAACCTTAATCATATTTAACGCATTGTTTCTCAGTTGTGCCTTTTTGTCTATTTTCCCCTAAAATCTGAGCTCCTGCAGGTGAAGGAATGTAAGTTATTCAAGTGTGCCTACTCTGCACATACATTGACACATAGTTCTCAAACAGATGTCAAATGATCGTTCACATGTAAATAAATAAATATTCTATGGTATTCAAAGCTACAGACAGATTTCTTTAGCTCTTTCTATGTTCACAATTAAGAACATGGCCATCATTAGGTAAAAGCAAATGGTATAATTTCCCATCATAATTTAAATAATACTTTCTAGGTATAGATAAAGGTAACCGTGTTATTCTTTTAAATATTTCTAGCCGTTTGAAAATGGGAATAGTAAAAAGCTGTGTAATGTGTACTGAGGAATTTATAATGTGACAAACATTTTTCATACACATATTTCAAAGCAAGAGATCTTCTAAAAAATGCTCTAGGATGTAGATGAAGCCTCTGTCTGACATGAATGATTTTAACAGAATTTTTATTTTCTTACAGTCATTTAATTTCTAGGACATGAACTTTCTTAATGTTCCATAGCTAATTTAATCTTACCTGCTTTTAGCTGTCATGTGTTTTTAATGACTAAACTTGCAAAATGTATCACAGCTAAGGAATTTTTTTAACATTAAAAAAAAGTTCTACACTCTTGCTAAAAGCTATAATGCTCCAAGTGACAATGATAAATGAGAGTGTATTCCTGAAGATGTAATTAATCTGTAACAGGGTCAGAACAGCTCCTTAGGTAAATGAAACTAAATCAGCTGTGTAGTCTATAATTAACTTACAAAACCATATTAGCTCAAGTGTAATATTATTCATTATATATGTAAGGTATTATTTTCTCCATACGAAAGTTGTAATTTGCTAAGTAATGATTAACAATTCATCTTAATACTTTAGTAATATTATCATAATATAATTGTCAAACATTTTCATTTTATTCCATTTGCCGTTACTATTTGAAAGGCAGAAGTAACTGTATCATTTATGTGGTATGTACAGAAATTAAAAATTTGAAAATAAAGCTGATTTCGTATGATTAGATTAGTTATCACTGGCACAGGATGTAGCAGGTTTATTCTGGATTCCTTGAGGATGTGGAGGTGTATGTAATCAATATTGAGCCAAAAGCGGAGGCATAGCACTGAGTAACATTAAGTATAGAAAAACTCAAAAGAAATAGAGAAAAGGATTTTGACCTTTAAAACACGTATCAACAATTTCAATTTCATATTGCTCATTCTGTATTGAGCAGTGAATTTATGGCAAGCTTAGTGATTGCTTTTAACATTAGTTAACTAAGAAAGAGCCTATTTTGTGCAAAGTATGGTGGTTTTAGACATATCCAAGAATATTTTTGGAAAGTTGGGAAAAATATTAGACTAAGTACAGAAAGAAAACATGTTTTGATCAGGATTGCTTGGGATTCAAATGGCCAGAATCCCACTCATGTAACTTTAAACTGAAATCAGACTATATTCACTCATTTGCCTGGTCCAGGAGTGTTTCTGGCATCAGGCTGGATTTAGAAACTCAACAGCATCATTAATGCCATATCACTTATTGCATCTTTCGGGTCAGTTAGGTCCGTTCTTTTCTAGCTGGGTCCCAACAGTATGGTCTGGATTCAATTTCACTTTCCACTTTTGGATCTGCTTGCCTCAGATGCTCCTGACCTAGCAGAAATTTGCAGCCTGAAATTCCAGATCTGTAGTGGAAAGACACAATCTTACCTTCCAGTTCCACCAGAAAAACCTAGGGGGATGTTAAAATGCAGTAGTTGAGCATTAAATTCAGGCCCTGCTGAAGGCTAAGCCCTGCACTCCACCAGTTACATGCCCATGAAGCCAGCCCTGCATGTACTCAGTCTCAACTGTTTCAGAAATGGCCTGAGTTACAGTCATACTAGAGAAGAGGAGAGGTAATGTTGATCAGGATATTTCTACCTGAGCCACGGGGAATATGTTCTGCATAGCAAAGAGAGTTCTATGTTGCTTGACAGGCAAAGTCATGAAGTTGTTCACTAGAAGTTATTTAAAAACTTATGCAGTCATTTGAGAAAACAAAATTAAAAAATAAATTCAAATGAAATTAAATTGGGATTGGTTGGGTTCCATATGTATGCAAGGAATTTTCCTTGGTGGTATGAATCACGTTAAGTACCGTAATGAATAATATTTCCTCCAAAGATGTTTGCAATGTAACTGAAAAGATTTGACAAATCATTAGAAGAAAAACCAGAATGCTGGAGATTGGAGAACATGTCTAGTGATTATCAGTCAGCTCCTTTGCTTAGAAAACATTCAGTTTAATCCCTACACCACACCCAACACGCTCATTCCCTTATCAAGGTTGTTAACTTTAAAGTCTCTGTGAATTCTGTGCAGACTGGTCAAAGTCCAGATGTTCTGGCCTAATCATAATTGTCTCTTCTTCAAGAGGTGATAAAAGTGGTCTGCTTCAGTGCTTCATATGGCCTTTGTAGCGGTAGAGACCTAGAATCAAAAATAACAAGTTTCCTGCCCTCTTTCTCACCCAGTATATGATGACAGATCAGGAACAAGTTGACAAAAATCAACTTCTCAGAAAGGGAAGAATGGGCATTGCCCAGCAGATCCCAGTTTGTAGCAATTCTTAAATCCTGTTGAGCAGCTCTTGTGAGGATTCCAAGTGTGAGATTTGTGGTGGAAGCTGATTAAGCCTTTAATCTGAGCTCCATTGTCCCTTTTTCTTTATAGTTCCTTTGCTCTAGTCTGTTTTATGATCCTCTTTGGCCACATCTGATGTAGGCATCTCGTAATACATGTCATTTTTGAGAGATGTTTTCTCCGTACACTTTCTGCTCACAAACTGTTGAGGCTCCATGGCTTACTGCAAGTCTGAAAGAGTCCCAATCTCTTTTCATCCATGCTTTTGGCAATATATTTCACAAACTTCATTAGATTCTTACCTGTTTGATTTCAGTAGATCTAATACTCATACTCACAGTTAATTGTATTTGAGGTTACTTTCATCACATAGACTTCAGTAGTAGTCTCTCACCCTTAATCATTTTTCTCCGGAGTCATCTTTTGCGACTAAAAAAATGTACTGTGTATCATGTCATTAGCCTAACTTTTTTTTAGTGTGCCTTAATCGTTATTACAGCATAGATGCATAGAAATGAGTAGAAAAATAAAGCAAAATTTTAGAAAAAATTGACAGATAAAATGTAAAGAGGGAGGCTGAAGAAAACAGTGATAGAAAAGAGGATATAGTAGCAAGTATGAAGAAAATGGGAATGTTTAAAATCTGTTTTTTATTTTTTTTTAATTTTGGCATCGACATGAAGAAGCATCTTTCAGTAAAAATACAAGTGGGAGTGAATAAAGGGGAAAATTGACATTTGGGAGAAAGCCTAGAAAACAGAGATAGAGAAAGAACTGACTTACAGGGGAAAAACACAGTGTGATGGGCCTGGAAAGCAAAGATGGATTTCTACAAAAGAGACAAAAACACTCTTGAGGAATTTAACACCCTGTCCTAGAAGACTTTTCCTGTCAAAAAACAACATGTCACATTTTTATTATCATTACTATTATCCAGACTCCAACATTTTTGACTATCCCTGTAATTATAAATGTGACTAATATAATTTAGAATTTTTTCTTTGAAAAATAGTAGCCTAAATTGCTTTCCATTAGACACTGAAGTTTGACTTGTGTATCAGCAATGTTAGAGAGCTTGTGAGACTAAAAGGAGATGTCATTGACATTTTTATATACAAAAATGAGTGAATTTACAAATACGTAACTCAATATGCAATTTAAGTTAAATGATATTTAAATTTCTATAGCACAGGTTTTTCATTATTTGAATGAAACTGTATTTTACATTTATTCACTTAGATCTAAAAGCAGTGTATCCTTTGATTAAAATGTCTTCAAGGCTAATACAAGCCACTACTATTCTACTGAGGATTTGCAAACAAAATGTCAGATAAATTGACACTGTGTAATTCTTATTAGATGGTTTAGTCAGTTCATATTTCCAATAACTGCATCTAGTCCATTTTTAAAGGCCTTCAAAAGTGAGAACTTTTTTCTTCCATTATCTTATAACCAGAAAAATGACAACAGCTTTATTCTGATGCTCTGTTGGGGTTTTCTAAATATATGTGATTTTTACATACCAAATGATTGTCTTCTATCTATAACTCAAGGAATATTTTCAGTTATCTCTTGATTTGGATTCTCAGAAATAATCAGTTCTAGAGAAATAAAAATCATATACTAATAGCAATACAGTTTATTTAATAAAACATGAAAATTAAATTTTAGTCCACCTATTCATGTGTTGTCACAAATTTATTCTTAAAGACACATTATATACTTCATTTTAAAAATACTCTACCTGTCCCTTGTTATATTATATTATCATTCTCCTCCTTTTGGAATCCCTGTGGTGTGTGCAGGTGTCTGGAAAAGATTTTTGGAGCTTTCTCTGTAAGAATTAAAATCAATCTGTACCTTCTGAGCTAGGAATGTCTTGATTTTTAAATTTGTGGCCATAACAAAATTTCTGGCTATTATTTGTTGAGTTTCTACGTGTGAGAGTAACATTGTGCTAGATTCTTTACAAATAGTTTTTAATTTAATTATCTGCACACCACTGTGAGCGAGTTACTATTATTGTCTCATTCCACTGAAGAGAAAAGTGAAGTTCAGGGAGATTAATTTTCTCAAGTTCGTGCAGCTGGTATTGAGAGGGCAATATCAAAATGCAAACAGTGTTTTATTTTCATTCTTTCAGATAGAACTTCTAATTCTATTATATTTAGGTCTTTCTTTCTTTTTCTTTCTTTCTTTCTTTTTTTTTTTTTTTTTTTTTTTTGAGATGGGGTGTCACTCTGTCATCCAGGCTGGAGTGCAGTGGTGCAATTTTGGCTTACCACAGCCTTGACCTCCCCAAGCTCAGGTGATCCTCCCACCTTAGCCTCGTGAGTAGCTGGATGCATGCCACAATGCCTGGCTAATTTTTCTATTTTTTGTAGAGATGGGGTGTTGCCATGTTGCCCAGGCTGGTCTCAAACTCCTGGCCTCAAGCCATCCTCCCACCTCCGAAAGTGCTGGCATTACAGGTGTGACCAACTATGCCTGGCCATGGCCCTTCTTGACAAACGTATCCTTTCCATATACTGTAGTATTAATAAAATGGGCACTTGCTCATCATTGTGTATACATTCTTTCAAATTCTAACAGTTTTGAGATAGAATGAAAAATAACATGGACAAGTAATATGTTACAACCCAGAGTGTAAAACTAGCTCACACATTGACATATCCATCTCTTTATCTTCATCTCAAAATCCTTAATTGGCCCAAATGAACCCATCTCCATTTTTTAAAATCATCACTGCAAAGTCAGATGAAACAACACTCCCTGGGATCTGTGTAAACACAGATTTAAGAGCAGTGTGGCTTTAGAGATAGGGCATTTTCTTTGAGTAACAACAGATAAAATCTCTAAAAGTCCTCTGATGCGATTGGTAAGTGAGTGGCAATCTGCTGGGACAGGTGATACATGGTTAAAATCTCAGGCAGATATTCCCATTTGAAACCTTTAGCATCAGAGACCCTTGAATTCTGTGCTTGGACCCCTGGAAAGCAGAAATATTATACTTATGTTTGAATGTCTGAATCTTTTGCCTCTGCTGGGGAGTGGCAGCTACAGGATGGTTCAGGTGACCAGGCAAAGTAGTGAAATGCAAAACTAGTGAAATTATATAGAAAATCTTCTCTAGGATCATG